>NW_007733670.1:50701-62407 GCF_000696425.1 Galeopterus variegatus | reverse complement strand
GTGACAGTACCATAATGGTATGAGATTACTGATGATTATTTTATGACACAAATATTTCATGCTGGGCTATCTGACCTACATATGGAAGGTCAGTAGGTCTGGCTACATTTGGAGAATAGAGTAATTTGATTTTCATAAATACTTCCCCCCCAAAAAAACTGAGTTTGTCAGGCCACTTTTAGAGAGAAACCATCTCAATTCACTCAGTTCCTTATGGACTTAAAAGTGACTCAATTTAGTAAATAAAAAAGTGCTGGGGCAGGGTTTTCTTGGGAGGAAATTTGCTGGTAAGCTTTTCTTTACCCATGCAGAATCGGGAGCTCTGTAGGGTAGCATCTTCCTCGGTGTAAATGAGTCCTTAGGAGTTATATGAACAAGACCACACTGTAGCTCTTATAGCCTCTGAAACACTGTCACATGTATTATCCCATGTCAGCCTTATGCTGATTTCATATGCAGCAAGGACTATTACCTCTATTTTATAGACGAAAACTCAGAAGTGTGTAGAGGTAATCTTACTCCATCAAGATTACAGCTTAAGTTTCTAACTTAGCTACAACTTGAATCAATCACAACATTGATCAGGTAATTTTCCTAAATGATGGTCTGGGAGAAATGACATAGCTTTCAAACAGGTCTACTATCTTCACACAACATTTGACATTCACAAGACTGTGGGTATGTTCTTCATAGATCTGCCTGAAGTTCTGTTTCCATGGACATACTTCAGGTAGATCTCATTTCCAAGTTTTTCACGAATAAATTCTCAACAGCCTTGTGAAAGATCTTTTGCTTTTTAGGGTTGAGAGTCTGTGATTCCAAGGCTCCTTTAAAGGTCCCTGTTTTCAACTGAGTAAATAGATATTTCTCTGATGTGTGGGAAAGAAGGACATACGGTTACTTGCCAAACCCTTCCTGGAGTGTTTTTCTGCTGCTGCCAGGAGTGATCCAGAAATAATATACTGTAAAAAGAGAGTTGGGGGTGGGGGGACAGTAGGAGCAAAGGGTGAGAAAGAGATCATTTTTTAAACATCAAGAGTCGGTTGTAAAGAAGCCATCTGCACTTTCAGCCACTTGCAGTAAACTATCCACCCATTTTTATGAGGTTTATTTGTCTTTCTGCCATCATATTTCTCCTTTATTCAGGTTCAACTACATTCAATCCATGACTGCTATTCAACCCTCTGGTGAGATGTGACTAGGACTATAATAAGATGAAATAGACAAAACTCACATTTCTTTGCCAGTTAATATTTACACTATGAATTTAAAAGTTTTATTTTTTGTTTTTGTTTAAATTTGTGGAAATGTAGTTTGGGGTTCACATGATTTAAATTACTTCGATGCCAATGAAGAGTAATTCACTATATAAAGAAATATCTGTCTTGAATGGTATAGGGGCTGCATTAAAATATTGGCTGCTAAAGGAAACGATGATTATTTTTCATCGTTTCTAATGTTCAGGCTATAAAATGGAAGAAATCCTTGCTGTAACCCATCTTTCCTTGTTCTGAAAATTTTAATCCTGGACCCATCTTTATAGTGGCAACTATGAATAGTGTCATGGGGAAATAAACATCACTGCCCCATGACACACCCAGGCAGGGTTACACGTTTGAAAAACACATACACAAAGGAGCCAAGAGCAGTGCTGCTCTGCTGATAAGCAAAAGGAGAGTTATTTGGGATGGGACTAATTTCACCAGGTGCCATAGTAACTGAACAGAACTGTAGGGAAGAAGGAGCAGATGGGAGGAAGGGGGATGCTCGTGTTGCGTTTGGCTTTCCAAAATGCCATGCCAAATGTCTAGTGCCTCTGTCTGTACCAAAATCGACTCTGGTGAGGTCCTGCTTTGAACAATCCCTGTGTAGATCCATGCAGAACATTGTTCCCCAAATGAAGCATGGCCACCGACTCTCAACATGCTCAAATCAATCAACCACTCTTCCCACTTAATTATTGTAACACAATGACGTATTTCCTATCCATATATTTTCTGCAACTCAGAAATAATCTGACATATCCCTGTGGATATTTTTAATGTTTTTGTCTGTACCATTCCCCAAATTGTTGTTATTTTTTACTCACCAGAATGCCTCCCCAGAGAGGGTACCACACAGTCACACAGATGGGTGCATAGCCCCCCATGGGGATCATCAAGAGACCCCCCAGGGCAATATGGAAGAGCCCATTCATGATCTGGACTGCCTGGGGAGAGAACAAGGGGCATTGATGGATGAACTGAAATCATCATTGTTGGAAAGCAAAGGTAAGGCTGGAAGTCCTGGCTCCTGACTCGCAAAATGCCTAAATGCAGCAGCGGAAGTGCCAAACATTTTGTCTTTTTCTTGCTCAGATCCATTTTCCCCACTACATGGGACATTTCCAAGGAGCAGGTGTGCCTGAGATTCTGGCTGTGAACTGGGATGGGAGAGCCCTAAACACACAAGCCCCCAAACCAAAAGGTGACTTACCCCCAAAGCCTTAGATTCCCTTATGAAGAAGCTTTGTGTGGGGCCCACCAGTGAAGACATCCTCCTGGGGATTGCTTTTTGAAGAGGTTGCATGGCAATGGGGCCTTTTATAGGCTCTGCTGGGAAAGTCCCACTCATTGAATTTCTGGGTGTCATCATTTTGCTCTCAAAACTCCTAAAAATAAAACAATGAGGTAAGTGAGAACAAGATTTTTGGCAATCTTTTCTTGTGTCATACATCTGAAAGATTCTCTTAGTATTCCTTGCATGGGTGTCATTGAGGGTAAACATGGCTTCTTCTTGGTGGCCTTGGATCTGAGGTAAGGCCTGCTGCCGAGTTCTGAGAAAGGATTTGGAGGGGCTATCTTAGGAAAGACATAAGGACCCTGGAGTCCCTTCCAGTATTCTTGACTACTGTGTTTTGGGTATACTTTACCTTTGTAGAGAACACCATGTATGTATGTCCATGTGTCCTGTCTCATCCCTGGATGCTTTTCTTAGGCTTTAATGTTGGGAAATGTATTTTCTTTTGGCTTGTCCATGTCCTTGTGTTTATCTGCCTTTGTCCATTGTGATAGGCCAGAGGTATCAAGACAGAGTGTGGTGAAGACTGTCCTTAGAATCAGGAGGGGCCCATCCTAGGCCTACCTCTGCATCTAACTCTGTTACCTTGAGCAAGTCACATGAAGAAAGCTCTCTTTATATTGCATGTAAGACCATGGCCTCCTGAGTCAGATTGATTAGGTTAAAATAGTGATTCATTTTGCTCTGAAACTTTGGGCAAGTTCTTTAAATTCTCTGGGCCTCAGGATTAATAATAATTCTCATCTCATAGGTTGCTATAAATGGGCTAATGGTCTGTCCATGGCTGGTGTCTTCATTCAGGAGTAGTTCAAACGTCAGCTCCTTAGACAAGCTTTCCCTGAACCCTCAATCTGTAGTGCATACTCCGATTTGCTCTCTCATAGCATCTTATTTTATTTGCTTCATGGCACTTATCATTGGGGGAAATTATCTTATTTACTTGTTTTATTGTCTGTCTCTCCCTGTGTAGAGTGTAAGTTCCATCAAAGTAGAGATTTTGTTCTCGATTAGTATCTAAAATAACACTTGGATACTAATACACTTAGTAGCTTCTTAGTAAATATTATTATTATTATTATTATTATTATTATTATTATTTTTTTAATACACTTAGTAGCTTCTTAGTAAATATTATTATTATTATTATTATTATTATTATTATTATTATTATTATTATTATTATTATTATTATTATTATTATTATTATTATTATTATTATTATTATTATTATTATTATTATTATTATTATTATTATTATTATTATTATTATTATTATTATTATTATTATTATTATTATTATTATTATTATTATTATTATTATTATTATTATTATTATTATTATTATTATTATTATTATTATTATTATTATTATTATTATTATTATTATTATTATTATTATTATTATTATTATTATTATTATTATTATTATTATTATTATTATTATTATTATTATTATTATTATTATTATTATTATTATTATTATTATTATTATTATTATTATTATTATTATTATTATTATTATTATTATTATTATTATTAAACCCTTGGTGGGAGCGCCACCGGGCCGGCCCTTAGTAAATATTATTGAAGAAATAAATGTGTGCAGAGCACCCATGTCTGAATAAATATTAGCTGTTTTTGTTGCTATTTTTGTTGTTCTTCTTACCTTTCTGAACATTAGTTTCTATTTCATCCATCTGTAAAATGAGATTAACAAAACCTCTCTCACAGAGATCTAGTAAGAAATAAGTGACAACATGTGAATGTGGCTAGTACACAGGAAAAGGGTAGTAAATGCTACTTGTTAGCATTCATGATTTATCCATTTCTGAACTGAGAAGGTGATTAACAAGGTCCTTTCTAGCTCTATCATGTTAAGACTGATCAATCTTCATCTTGTGCCTCCTTAAGGCATTTATTTGCTTATGTCAACCATTTACGTGAATTTTGTTGGGTCTTTCCTGGGTGCCCCTGGAAATCCTTCTTTGGGGACACATCTTTGGTCTCATCTTTACTGACTGTTAAGTCAGATAAGGGGCCTTGGAAGTCAAGACCGTCTATCCAGGTTGCTTGTCTTGCCAAAGAAGCACAGAGCAGGGCAGCTGTTGATATGCTGTAAGACAGGTGGTTGGGACTCTATCACATTTGTACCTGCATTATGGTTACAAACAAATTTCACACGATTTCTTGTTTGAACCTCATGGTGTAGCCTAAGGATGAATCACTGCCTCTATTTTATAGAAGAGGAAACAAGGGCCCAGAGAAGTTAGGTAACTTGTTCAAAGTTACATAATCATTAAAGATTTAAAATGAGGATGTGGACTTATCAAATGAGGTATCTGTGATACCAGGCTGCTTTGTCTCCTATGGGGAATAGGAATTCAGCCTTCCTCTTCTGCACCCCTTCCGTTTTGCATCAAATATATGTGCTATTTGGATGACTATAAATAGATTGAAAACAGATGATCTGTCAGTGGCATGGGCTGGAGGGAAGAGAAGAGACTTTGCTTGGGTGTTTCTCACCTGATTTTTTCCCCCGCCCTAGATTAGCAGATGTCATATGGTCCTGGGATATGCTTTGTACTGCAAACCACCTCACAGAACCACCAACAAAAAGGAATATAATAATGTAGCTCCATAAGGAGTTTGCATACAAATTCTGGTCACCAGGCAGAATTTCTAGAGCTAGTTAGAATGTCAGAAATCATTCTGTTCACTTTACAAGTGAGGGAACTGCACCTGGGGATGGGACATGCCTTGACAAATGCCTTGCACTTAGTAACAGAGCTAAACTGGAAGGCAGTTACCATGGCTTTGCTGGTGATGCTCTTTCTGCTTTGCCACAGGTTAGATCAGATAGTGATAGTTGTTTACTGAGCAACTACTACATACCAGGGATATCATCTGTGCATTTCCAATTCTCCCAACACCTTCCTTAGTAAATAGGCATTCTTTCTCCTTTTTGAAGATGTGGAAATGGAGGTTCAGGGAGGTTAATTTTCCTGAGGTCCTACAGCAATTATGGAATGAGCTGGGAGTCATTACACTTCTTTTCAGAGGGGTAATTTTAGTAAAGACAACTTCAAGTGCAAAGGTCATCAATTGTTTGGAACAAAGGAGATGTTTGAACTAACATTGTTTTAATTTCTCCTTACTTATCAACTGCTTGATTAAGCCTGTGTCTGTATTATTGGTGAGATCAAACCTTTTTTTTTTTTTTTTTCCTTTTTTTTTTTTTTTTTCCTTTTTTTTTTTTTTTTTCCTTTTTTTTTTTTTTTTTCCTTTTTTTTTTTTTTTTTCCTTTTTTTTTTTTTTTTTCCTTTTTGTCTTTTTTTTACTGACCGGTAACGGGATCGCAACCCTCGGTGTTGCGTCTGCACCGCACTCAGCCAGTGAGTGGGAACCAGTCTCCACATGGGATCCGAATCCTCGGCGGGAGCGCCACCGTGCTCCCAAGCGGCACACTCTCCAGTGTGCCACCGGGCCGGCCCGAGATCAAACCTTTTTTTGTAAGAATATTCTACTCAATATTAAAATCAGCTCTGATATTAAAATCAGGACTTAATTTATCACATGCTACCCCACTTTATTACTCTCAGCAACGTCTGCAAATCTTTTATGATTTTTTAAGGCTCAGCTGTTTTCATGCCCATCCACTGAAGAAGATTTCACAGCCTTTATGGGTTTTGGTTTGAATAATGACTTTTAGGTCCAATAGTTACATCATTTACTAAGAAGTTCAAAGCTGGCTGACTTTTGTTACAACTTCCTCCTTTGCCACTCAAAGTAGCTTTGCATTTTTACCTTTCCAGCCTCCTGTGCACTTGTCTCTGAGGAATGTTCTCACTTCCTTTCCCTCTGGGTGCTTCAGCCCATTTCCTTCCACCCAGACATTATTAGCCCTTCCAAGAAATTGGTTCTCCCCGGCATCCATAGTCTCTCACTTTATTTGTGGCATTATGTAGCAGAAAGAGTTAGTCCCAGCTCTGTTGCTTGCTACTTTTGTGATCTCCCTATAAGTTTAGGATAATAGTTGCTTTGCCTATTTCAAACTATTGTTTTGAGAACATGAGATAATGTGCACTTGATAAGGTACTAAATACTCAATAAATAATTATCATTACTGAACCCGTTTTTCATGACTAAATTGTGCAATGGTGTCCCCCAGTCCCAAAGCCCCTTTCTTTGAATCTAGCGATCTTCCCTGCCGTCTCACCCTTTCCCCCCAGCTTCTTCAGAGCGTCACGGTCCACTCTCTTCCTCTACTTTCTCACCACCCACTCATTCCTCAGTGCTTAGCAACTAGTTTCTGCCAGTCGTTCAACTGAAACTGCTCTGTTCAAAGATTGTGCTGCAATGGTCTTTTCTCAGGCCTCATGCCTCAGATTGCTTCACTTCTGTTTCCCCTGTCATCCAGGCGTAAAAAGTTGGAGCCATCTCTCACTCCAGCTCTTTCATCTCCCACGTTTAGTCAACAGCCAAGCTATGCCATTTCTACCTCTGCTATGTATCTCGTACATGGATCTTTTTCTTATATCCAGTGTCACCCCATGAGTTTGGTTGTCATTTTTTTCCCCTGGTTTAGCACAAAAATCTTGTTTTTCTGCCTTTCCTCTTTCTTTTTTTAAATCTATTCTCCACAAGGCTGCTAGATCAAACTCCCTAAATGACTGCCTAAGTCGTGCTCCTCCTGAGCTTAATTAAACTCTTGCATTGACCCGTTGTTGCCTACCGGAGAAGCCCTTCCCCTGGTCCCTCAAAGCTTTTACAGTTCAGCCCTACATGACTTCCAAAGCTCATATTTTACTACTCCCCACCAGAGCCACTGGTCTGGACACGTCTTCTGCTTTCTTCTCTGAATCCTCTCTAAAAAGGTCCTTCTGGCTCCCTTTTCACTTTCAGTCAAACTCTCAAGTAGATATTAACATCACCTGAGGCTGTTTCTTCACCTGATTGCAAGGATTTCTCCTTCAAAGACCATAGCTGTTTGCATTCCTTGTCTCTCACCAACTGCTTTCTTCTTAGTGTTACGTTCTAACTCCTCTAATGGAGTGTAAATTCCTTAGGGGAATTGCATGTCCTGCTAGGATTCCATAGGGAACCTGTTTCCTGCATACTATGAGCTCAAGAAAGGTTAAACTGAACATCAAACTGAACTACTTCTTCAGAGCACAAGGTGATAATTTCACCTCCCCTGACATCAGTGAGATCAAGCCATTTTATGAGAAGCAGAGAATCACTTATATATCCATCTTTGTTGCCCTTCCTTAACGCTTCCTTGTCTCCAATGCCTGTTCTCACTGTTGGCTTCTTATGTGATGGGTTTGAGTTAGGATTTTATGCTCAGTTTGGTGTCCACCAATCCCCCCAGAAAATGTTAGCCTATAAGGTTTAACATAATCTAGGTATATTTACATTTAACGGGATATCTTTGGAGACAAAAGCATTTAAAGTAAGAGGAATGCAATTTTTATTATGACCATGATTATTTTCTTATTTGGTACCAGGCAGTCCTAATGCCTTCAGGATTTTAGCTCATTTACTCTTCATAATGCATTGGGTATTACATTGCCCCCATTTTGTAGATGAGGAAACTGCAGCATGCAGAGGTTGTGTAATTTGACTAGGGTTAGATGGCTAGCAAGTGATAGAACTCTAGTTTGAACGCGACAGGTTAGAAACCATGCTTTAACCTACTTGCTGCAATCTACTACTTTTGTAGAATTACTCACATTTGATTGCCTAGGGTAATTCTTGAGAGGGAGAGTGGTTAAGGGAGTTGTTGGGCAGCAAGCCTTGATATCACCCCTCCTCAAATCGGGACACTATTAGAAAGTCTGACCAGGGAAGCCCTAGAATTAAGACCGAGACTCTCCAGGCTCGAAAACCACCTACGCCTTATTCATCACCTGCTTTTAGTCATTTAAAGAAACCAAATTGATTTCTTACCTGAGTCTCCAAGGTCGCAGGGCTCAAGGACTGATTGGGATGCTAGCTGTCGAGTTCAGTCTGATCCGCTATTTCTCAAGGACGCAGGGAGGGTGAATGAGATAGGCTAAGCCTGGGGCTGAGATCTCTGATAGATACCAGGTGACAGGAAATCAGTAGCTTCTGCTACCTTGAGCTTTGCTTCAATTACTTTGGTTTAATATACACTTACCAGAGCCAAAGGAGATACAAAAAAAGTTTCTGCCTTACCAGGAGGTTTCACTTCTTGAAAAAGACCCCAGGGGACTGCCTGATGTGCTTCATGCTACCTTAATTAGAAGAACTTCTACAGCCCCCACCCTGTAAGCAGGTGTCAATGGTGGGTCCCCAAGGGCAAGAAGGGCTCTAGAAATTCTCCAAAGATGGGCTGTTAGGGCTGACTTTTACCTTCTTGCTTCACTTTTAGAGATGAGTAGGTGGGGAGGAGGCATCCATGCAGAGACTCAAGAATCACTGAGCCCATACATTTGGGACTGTTGTACTTTTTCATCTCCTAATAATGTCCTCATTTGCTCACACTTAGCGTTCTAGTAGCCCATGCATATCTCATGTTAGATTTAGCAGAAACTGCCTAAAAATATAGTTTGGTAGCAAGAACATGTACCCAGGAGCTCGAGGCAAGAGTCAGCCTCCATATTTGGGGATATAAATGGAAATAGTACTTTTACCTACAAATCTGCCTTTTTCTTTCTTCTCTAATCAGTGTGTTCCTTCCCTTATCAGTCTGGGCTAGAGCTGCACACGGCCATCAGGCCCACTGCTAGATCAAGTGGGGAAATGGAGGTAAGTTGGTGGCACCAGGAGAGTCTAAACATTTGGGAGGTGAATCAAGTTTTGCCCAAAGATTTTGTTACTCCTCTCCCTCCACTATACACAACCTTTCTATTCATATGTTGGATTTTACTTTTAAATTACTTTTTAATTTCCATGTCCATTGCTTTATTTTATTAGGGACAGAGAGCTATTGTAGGTACTTATTTGTTCATTTAATCTAAAGGGCTGAAATACGGCAGCTCCATTACCTAATCTGAGGTTAATTCATCTCTCTCTCTCCTCTTTTCTTTCTTCCTTTGTCTCGTCTTTGTTTATGATGGCTTGGAAGTGGCTAGAAGTAGTTTCTGGGAGGCTGATTTTGGTGCAAAAGAAAGAAATGCCATCTCCCCACTACCGAAGCAGTTCATTAGTTGAACAGGCTACCATTTGAATAGATAGCTCACCGTTACCAAGAATTCTCAAGTAAAAGCCATGCCATCATCTCTCAGAAATGCTTTAGAGAGAAGGCGAGTGAAAACAGCAGATAAACCATCCATTTGAAATTCTAGTTGTGGGTCTATGCATATCTGCGGAAATGCTTGAATGGTTGGTGACAGGGATGATAATGACCTAGGGTCTGAGTTTTGAATGATTGTGGGTCTTGAGGTTTGAGTCCAGGATGATGGGGTGGTTAGAGATATATGCCTTAATTATAGTGAGCATGGGAACAGAGTGAGGACTTGTCAAATGTATGGCATCAGAGAAGCTTGAATTGGGGTTGCCCAGCCCCATCTTTTGCATCCTTTTCTCTGTTTAAGCACTATTTTTCCCCAGTAAGTCTTGGTTTGTTTCCTACTTTGGTCTTTAGGCCAACAAGATAACTTAGGTGGCTCTATGTGTGATTCCTCACAAATGAACTTGAATTTGATTTATATGAATAAATAAACTTTTACTTTGTCTTTGCTGATTTGAACTGATTGACCTTTCAGTGCTTGAGACTATTGAAACTACCACTGCAATTTGGATTTATCAATAGCATCTTCTTAGATTCACCATCCCACTCCCGCCTTCTGTCATGTTTGAGCATATTTAAAATGACACATTTAAAATATTTCTCTTTGAATTAAACCTCTTGAGATATCTAGTGGCCTTCTCTCTTCCAAAAGATGATCTCTTAAAGTCTACATAAAAGTATACCAAATTTTATATAGTTAGTACTTGCTTGATATGAATTTCCTTTATTCCTCTCACCTCCTAGCACTCACATTTTTTTCGAATCCTTGAAACATTTTGTCTCTCTTATGAAAGCTACGTTCTTCATCATAGTAATTTCTGTCCTTTCCTTGCTCAGCCATTGGTCTCCATGTCCCTTGAACATAGGGTTGATTTTTCTGATTGCTGTGTCCTCTGCAGTGCTATGAGATGCAATGCTTTTGCTTTGGCTCTTTCTCCATCCAGGTAATTTTCACCAGGCTATTCAGGCTAAATATCTAATTGCAACTTAAATCAGAAAATCCCAGTGTAGTACTTATAAATAATTCACACTAAGGAAAAAATATATTTGAGTATTTAAGTGCTTTATAGTTTATAAGGTTTTCTCTCCACTCTGAGGGACTACTTTACAGCGCTGCCGCGCTTCCCAAGCGGCGCACTATCCAGTGCGCCACCGGGCCGGCCCCAAAAGTATACCAAATTTTATATAGTTAGTACTTGCTTGATATGAATTTCCTTTATTCCTCTCACCTCCTAGCACTCACATTTTTTTCAAATCCTTGAAACATTTTGTCTCTCTTATGAAAGCTACATTCTTCATCATAGTAATTTCTGTCCTTTCCTTGCTCAGCCATTGGTCTCCATGTCCCTTGAACATAGAGTTGATTTTTCTGATTGCTGTGTCCTCTGCAGTGCTATGAGATGCAATGCTTTTGCTTTGGCTCTTTCTCCATCCAGGTAATTTTCACCAGGCTATTCAGGATTAGGAAGTAACATTATGGCATGTTCCCAACTGCTCAGCAAGGCCCTGACCCTCAGTATTATCTGCTGTTGGAAGGTTTTGGTTTCAGAGAGTTGGTAAGGGAATTGCAGGTTCCCTCAGAGATGAGGCTAAAGATCTAATTGCAACTTAAATCAGAAAATCCCAGTGTAGTACTTATAAATAATTCACACTAAGGAAAAAATATATTTGAGTATTTAAGTGCTTTATAGTTTATAAGGTTTTCTCTCCACTCTGAGGGACTACTTTACATAGTTAGGTTAGGAAAATAACATTAGTTGAATCCCTACTTACATGCCAACTACTGTTCATATAAAAGCCTATAACACATATAGTATTGATTTTGTTTTCTTTTTTTCTTTTTTTTCTTTTTTTTTTTTTTTGTCTTTTGTCTTTTTTCGTGTCCGACAACA
>NW_007733670.1:1885-49764 GCF_000696425.1 Galeopterus variegatus | reverse complement strand
TTGCACCCGCACCTCGCTCAGCCAGTGAGCGGGAACCGGTCTGTATGTGGGATCTGAACCTTTGGCGGGAGTGCCGCCGCGCTCTCAAGTGGCGCACTGTAGCAGTGCGCCACCGGGCCGGCCCTTGATTTTGTTTTCTAATTGCATAAACTAAAGTTAAGAAATGAGGGAAACTGGTCCATACTACACAACTAGTAAGTGATATTTAGAAAGCAAGAAAATCTCAATTATTAATTTTTAAGAACTTCTATTAGTTACTAATTGAGTTTTAAGATCCAAGACTGATACAATCACTTCATGTATTTCATTTAAGGTTTATGGCAAACCCATTAGGTAGGTATTATTATTGCATTTCAGTCTAGGAATTTAAAGCCCACAAAGTTTAGATAATTTGTTCAGTTCACACAGCTTTAAGTGACAAAATGACATTTAAACCTAGATCTGACTTAAAAGTCCATGCAAGTACGTGTAAGGGTTTCTTGCCCTTAAATATACATGTATCTCAAACATCACACATCTGAACATCACTCAGTTGCCAAATATTTTTCATCAGAAATCTTACTGCACTGGAAAATTAAAAATAATTAAGTTTTTCCCCTGCCATCTTCCTGTCCCTACCCTCGCACATGTAGCTATGGACATAAGGTCCTTCCAGCTTACAGCAGAGATGAAAGCCTGTTAATTTATTTCCTTGAGTATGGTAAGTTTTTTCTATGCCAAAGTATCACAGGAAAAAAAGGTTTTGGAGTTAGAGATCTTAATTCAAATCCTGGTTCTAAATCATACTTCCTCCGTGGTCTCAGAAAAGTTAACCACTTCGAGCTTTGGTTTTATGTCTGTGACAAAAAGCATACCTACCTTAGAGGGCTGTCATGACAAGTGAGATAACACAGGTAAGATCTCTAATACTTAGCAGATATTCAGTCAGTGGAAGGTAATATTACATGGGTATAAGGCAGGTGGTTCTCAAAATGTGATCTAGGTGTCCCCTGTGGTCCTCAAGACCCTTTTAGGAGGTATATGAGCTCAAAACTATTTTCATAATAACACCAAAACCTTATTTAACTTTTTCACACGTTTACAGTGGTGTACTCTACAGGCTACAGAATATAAGATATCATAACAGATGGAATGCAAAAGCCATTGAGAGAATCACGGTTGTTTTCCATTATGCGAGAGTAAAGTAGTGGCTTCCAAACTGCTCTGCACTGGAATCATGTGGAAATCTTTAGAAACTACTGATGCCTGGCTCTTACCACATTTGGATTTAATTGGTATGTGGTGCATTGGGGTTTGTAAATATTCCTCAGATGATTTGAATGCACAGTAGAGTTTGGGAACCACTGCATTAAAGAGATTTGCAAAAATATAAATCAATGCCATTCTCCACACTAATTATTTTATTTTGGAAAATATAATTATTTTAGTAAAAATATCCTTTTTATTAATGTGTAATGAGACCTCAATAATTTTTAATGATGTGAAGGGATTCTAAGACTAAAAGGCTTAGGAGATGTTGGTATAGAGATTAAGACATTATTAGTCTCTGAATCCAGGTTGCTTATTGATATTATGGCTCTGCCATTGCAAGTTTTGTGACCTTGGGCAAATTCCTATCCTCTCTGTGCTTCAGCTTGTCTGTAAAATGGGTATAATAATAAAATTTGCCTCTTAGAGTTTTTGGGAGATTAAATGAGTAACACACGTGTAACACTTAGCATAATGTTTAGAACACAGTAGTGGATCCACCAATATTTATTCTCGTTATTTTTACTATTGTTTCTATTATAGTTGACCAGCTGTTAACATGGACGATCTTGCAGCATCAATGTAAAATCTGTGAGTGAAACTCTTCTTCCAGCCAGCTCATGTTTTCACACGTCAGTGGAGTAGAAGCCACTGGGTGGAGTCTCTTAGAACTCATCAGCAGATGTCATGAACCAGTTAAGTTAGATGATTGGTCACCCCAGACTCTGGACTTCGATTTATATCTCTGTTTGCACAGAGGCAACACCACATTGCTGTTCTTTCATTTAAAGAATGCATGACTAACGGAGGTAATGACATTAAATGACCATTTGATTTGGGGAAGAGGGGAAGATGGCATTGCCAGGAGGCAAAATTTATTATCAGACAAAATGTCCTCAGGGGAATTGGCTAAAGGACACAAAGAATGACTGCATATTGTAATGATGAATAAGCTAACTATACTGATCGAACCACCACACATTCTACACAATTATTGAAAAATCAACGTTGTACCTCACATGTATGTGTAATATAAAATAAAAAATAAAATAAAAATAAAAATTTAAAAAACAAACAAAACCAAAATGTCCTTAGATCCTTGTTTCTTGAGTCACTCCCCTTTTCTGCAAAGAATTTCCAGCCTTAAGATTTTATGTTCTTTTTGGCTTTTCCTCACAAGCATAATTCACCTCTAAATAGTATTATAACACATCTTTATTCTCATAGTGCTATTCGCCCCATTCCTCACAATTACAGTCATCTGAGTGGGATCCAAAGACTGAGAAAGACAGAGAAATGAGTAATTCAATAACGCTGAAGACCGTCAACATAATCAAAATTCCCTGTAACAGAAGAAGGAAAAAAATGAAGATTCATGGTATTAACATGGTAATGATTTTTCTGATTACAGTAAGCTAGCAATGCCCAGGTAATCAAAGCTACCCACATCTCTAAAGTGTATCTCATGTTTAGAAATCTGATTAGTGCAGGATCATGCGAATATACATATGTTTTGGCATAGCATAGTATATGATTTTCTTAGAGAAAGTCGTACAAAATAATACATTTTCTAAAATGTATTCATGGATAGGAAATACCCCATTGCATAAATATATAACATATAAAGAAATACATATCAAAAAAGTGGTCTGTTTAAGGATGAAGGAAAAAGAAGATAAAAAAAAAAAGGGAAAAGATATAAGC
Organism: Galeopterus variegatus; assembly: GCF_000696425.1. Lineage (NCBI taxonomy): Eukaryota > Metazoa > Chordata > Mammalia > Dermoptera > Cynocephalidae > Galeopterus > Galeopterus variegatus. The sequence continues at coordinate 46,812 of NW_007733670.1, read as the reverse complement.
AAAAATAGAAAAGGAAAGAAAAAAAGGGAGAAAAGAAATTAAGAGGCCCAGAAAAAGAGGAGCCTGCAGAAAAAGACATAAAAAGAAGCATTGACTAAGATAATATCTTGTGTTCTTTTTATCACTGCGAAAGACCTTTAAGATGTTTTGTATTTCATTAACTAAGAGTACAAATAATGATACACACCTTGTATGTATAGCACTGTGCCAGTTAAGGTTTGTAATCTTCTGAGAGCTGTATTTTATATTCAAGTTGCAATAGCTAATGTGGTTAACATTCTGAATGTTCTACAGCTGTATTTGTCTACCATGTTTTAACTATAGGTTGAATAATTATTTATTTTAGAGCCACCTGGTTTTTAACGGCCACATTATATTTTATGGTGTCGTTTGCCATAATTTGTTTATTCTTTGGTGACAGGAACTAATTTATTTCCCCCTCCTTTTTTTTTCCCTCTGTGGTTTTTGTTTGTTTGTTCTACACTTCTGAGCAATGTTGCAATAGCATTCTCATTCACATATGCTTATATATAGGTGGTTTGATTGCTGTAGATATAGATACACGGGTTAAAAGGAATTTCATCTCCTTGCTTTCCAAAATGGTAGTAACATTTCGCATTTCTATTGCATCCTCTTCACCATGTCCCTGACAGTCGTGGAATAGCGTTTAATATTTGCCAGTCTGATGAATGTAAATATTAGTCTATTGTGAATTTAATTGTCATTTCCCTGACAACTAGTGAATTTGAGCCTTGCTCTGTAAGGACGTTTAGCCATTAGAGTTGCTGTTTTTGTAATTTCCCTCCTTATATGCTTTGTCTATTCCTTATTTAATTTTACTGTGTTTTTGACTATTTCTTGTTAGTTATATGCCTTCTGTGTATTAAGATATTTAAATTTCACTGTTATCTGCTTTAAAAATAAAATAAATTTAAAAATAAAATTTTTTCCTGTTTTTTTTTTTTTTTTTTTGCCATACCAAAGTTTATATGTAAAGAAGTATATTTTATTTTATTTTTTTGCTTTCTAGGTCAAGATACAGCACATTTCCATCACCCCAGTAAGTTCTCTTGTGTCTCTTCTTAGTTAATCCTCCCACTCCATCTGGAGGCAACCACTCTTCTGATTTCTAACATAATTTATTAAATTTGTCTGTTCATTTTTGCATCTGAACTTATTTGTTCAGTATAATGTACTGAAATTTATCCATATTGTTCCATGAATAGGTTGCTGTTTTATTGCTGAGATCAGTATTCTATTATTTGAATAATCTCTGTTTAGCCACTCTGCTGTTGAAGACATTTGAATTGCTTCCAGTTTTGACTATGATGAATAGAGCTGTCATGAACATTCTTGTATATATTGTGAGACATAAAATAGGTATATGCCTAACTTTGCTAAAATCTGCCACATCGTCTTCCAAGGTGGTGGAATCGTTTTACACTCCCACCAAAAATATATGCGTTCCGGTTGTTTCACATTCCAGTCCTTTTAATTAAAATTATTCTAGTGTGCATACAGTGGTGTCTTATTGTGATTTTGATTTGCATTTATCTGATGAATAATAATGTTGAGCACATTTTTACATGCTCCCTAGCCATTTGTTTATCTTTCTTTGTGAAGTTCTTGTTCAAGCCTTACTAGTTTTAAATTTTTTGCCTTTTTATTGTTGGTTTTTCAGGAGTACTTAATATATTCTGAATGTGGGTCCTTATGCACCAGCAAATTTTTTTCTGTGCCTTGCTTTTCACCTTCTTTTTTATTTAAAGGAATTAATTTATTTTTTAATTGAAATACCTTGATTGCACATATTTATGGAGTGCAGAGTTATATTTCAATGCATGTGAACAATGTGTCATAATCAAATCAGGGTAGTTTGCATATTCATCATTGCAAAAATGTATCATTTCTTTGTGATGAGAACATTTGGGTGCTTCTCTTCTAGCCATTTGAGAACATAATGTGTTCTCAAATATGTGTCAATTTAATAAATTAATGTTAATTTCTTCATAGAGTCTTTGAGGTGGTTCTAATTTGCTTGTTTCTTTTGCTGTTTTTTTGTTTTTTTGTTTGTTTGTTTGCTTTCAAATTTTGGGTTTACTTCAGTGCATACAATTCTTTACATGATCCTTGCACTTCAAGTTCTAGCTGCTATGGTTTCTTTCATCTGTATTCAAATTGCTGGGTATGTTTTAAAACACTAATCAGCTTTTAAAGTGTTTTTTACTTAAAGAGATATTCTGATATAAATTACTTTGCCATAACCAGAAGTGGGAAAAAACTGATTTGTGAATTTTATTAACATTTTCAAAGAACCAATTGTTGGCTATTTTGATCCTTTCTAATACGTGCATGATTTTTTTTTTGTTTGTTTGTTTACTAATTTCTGCTCTTATCTTTGTATATTGTTTTCTTTATTCCACTTTCTTTGGGTTTATTTTTTGTTCTTTTCCCAACTCCCTGAGATTAACGCCTGGACCATTATTTTCTTTTCTTTTTTCTTTTTTTGTGACTGGTAAGGGGATAGTAACCCTTGGCTTGGTGTTTTTGTATATTGTTTTCTTTATTCCACTTTCTTTGGGTTTATTTTTTGTTCTTTTCCCAACTCTCTGAGATTAACGCCTGGACCATTATTTTCTTTTCTTTTTTCTTTTTTTGTGACTGGTAAGGGGATAGTAACCCTTGGCTTGGTGTCGCCCGCACCGCGCTCAGCCGGTGAGCGCACCGGCCATCCCTATACAGGATCAGAACCCGCAGCCTCGGCGCTCCCAGCACCGCACTCTCCGGAGTGAGCCATGGGGTCAGCCTTTGGACCATTATTTTCTAAATTTTCATGTTTTATAGCACATTCATGTGTCACTTAATAACTGGATATATACAAGATAATCCTGGAACATTTTGTGGTACTAGAAAGTAAAGACATTCTTTTTTTTTTTTTTTTTTTTTTTTTTTTTTTTTCCGTGTCCGGCAACGGATTGCAACCCTCAGTGTTGCCCCCGTACCGGACCGGGGACCGGCAACGGGATCGCAACCCTCGGTGTTGCTCCCGCGCCTCGCTCAGCCAGTGAGCGGGAACCGGTCTGCATGTGGGATCCGATCCCTCCAGCGGGAGCGCCACCGGGCCGGCCCCTAAAGACATTCTTAAAAAAAATACAGTCATGCATAGCTTAATGATGCGGATATATTCTGAGAAATGTGTCAGGCGATTTTGTCATTGTGCAAACATCACGGAGTATACTTACACAGACCTAGATGGTACAGCCTTCAACACACCTAGCCTATATAGTACAGCCCTGTTGCTCCTGTATAATTAGTTCATTGCATCATAACATTACTACAGTTATGACATCACTAGGTGACTGGAATATTTCAGCTCCATTGTAATCTTATGAGACCACCGTGGTATATGTGGACCGTTGTTGACCAAAATGCTGTTATGTGGCACAAGACTGTACCTCCTTTTCGTGGCTATGGCTTGCCTTAAAAGTATTGCTTTACTTTCTCTCCACAAGTTTTTGATCTTTTATTTCAAAACATTAGATTTCTATTATGATTTTGCTTCTCTGAAGTATACTTCTTAATATATAACCACAGAGGGTTTTTTGAAATTATTTTTTATAATTGCATAAGGTTTTATTGCATAGAACATAAACTGTATGCCTTCAACCTTTGGTATTAACCTGGAATCGTATTATTTCTCCATCATGTGCTTATTTTTTGTTAGTATTTGCTACAGAAATGTGTATTCTGTTGTTGCTGAGTATAGTAGACTAAATATGTCTATTAGATCTAGTTTCTTATTTTTGATGCTACTTTATGCATTAAAACATACTTAATTTATCTAAGTCTAAATCTCATAAACACTTTGCCCTCTTTTCAGGTGAGACTAAGGCTCTCAGCAAACGCAAATAGCAAAAACACCATTTTCTCCCTTCTTTATTTATATGTTAATGTTGTCTGGTATTTTAAATACTTCTTTATTTTTTAATCCCAGTGTATTCTGTTATTATTGCTTTTACACAAGCAAAATTCACTTATGTTTATTCACGTATTTATTACATTCTTTGTTCTTAGTTCCCTCTTTTGTCTTATGCTCTTATTTTCTTTCTATCTAGAGTTTATCCTTCTGTCCTCCTGTTAGGCCTATGTTGGTCTATAGGAGGTGGTTCAATTTTTGTATCTGACGTTCTTCATTTCACCTGCATTCTTGTAAGGTATTTTAATGGGTAATGATAGGTAATTAGTTGGCAGTTACTTTTTCAGCACATTGAAGATATTCTACTGTCTTCTGACTTTTGTTGCTTTTGAAAAGTCAGTTTTGAAAAGTTGCTTCTCGTTTATACTTTTTGTAATTTTCAAAGTGTTCGTTTTAGTGATAGTTAAGATTACTGAGAACTGAGAAATGAAACAGAAACCAAGATTTTAAAAACACTCAGCAAATTGATAAAGTTCACCCAAGTGTGACATGAGAGACTAAATATCTAACTTCCAGGTTTTAATACAAGGATTTCCAGAGCCATATTTTCAAGATAAGACCACAGAGAAACTGTTTTAACAGTAATTCATGTGACTTTATGCTTTCATAAAATAAGACTTTACCTGCAAATACTCTAGTTTGTAAATTCTAACCAGTTCCTGCCCAGCCTATGGTTACTCTTCCCTAAAACCTTCCTGTGACTCACTGCAGCCGATGAAACCTACAAGTACCCTCTTGAGACTGAGACTCTATGCTCTTCCTTGCTTAGCGCATTTAATAAACTCAGCTTTAACTGTCATAAATTTCCCTACTGGTCTTTGAGTGGGTGCTTAGAAAAACATGCAAAAGAATGAAGTTGTATCTTTTTCTCCCACCATATGCAAAAATTAACTCAGAAAGAATCATATAGCTAAATGTAAGAGCTAAAACAATAAAAATTTTAGAATAAAACATAGGAATACACCTTTATGACCTTGGGTTAGGCAATGGTTTCTTAGATACAGCACCAAAGGCATAAGTTAAAAAACAAAACAAAACCAAAAAAAGATAAATTGGCTTCACCAAAATGAACTTTTGCTTTAGAAAGAGTGAACCTTAATGTACGCACATTTAAAAAAATCATTTAGGTGATCTGGAGATCCCAGAATGTAAAGTAGATGGTGACAAAGTAATCTAATTCTATTACAACTATTCGAAATAAGCTCACTGAAGAGGGTTGAGGAGGAAGGTGCTTACCAGAGTTATGTCAGAAATGAATGGAGTCTGTAAGAATAAATGCAAAAGCAACTGTTCGGAAGCACTGTTTTCAGTTGATAAAGTTGTTTCCCATGGAGGTATCCATTAACAATTCTTACACAACTATACATGCACATAATGTAACTGAAAAATTAAGTAAATGGATGCAGAGTGGTAATAGTCAGGTTTCTCACTGTTGGCATGAGGAGTTACAGAAGATAACCATGGGGGAGGTAAAATGATCCTGTGGTAATAGATTAGTGTTGGAGACATCATTATGGACTCATGCACAGCCTGATACAGACAGTGATGGGCCTGAGAAACAATGACACCCTAGTAGCAGCAAACACACCTAGTGCCCTTGCTTTGGTTTTTAATACCATTCTCCAACAAAAGGAACCAGGGATCCTCCAAGAAATGGTGGATTCTAGGCCTGGGTAGGAAATATACAAGAAGAGCCTGGAGAAACTTTCAGTGCCATAAAATACAGAATTGTTAAAATAAATACCCAATACAGGGGTGTGTAAAAGGATCACAGGAGTCAACTGAAAGAGTTCCCAATGGCTGAAACTTGAACAGTTTGCAAACAAAATAAATATAATAGTATCGGATTATGACTCAGAGTATTAAATAAATACCCATAAAAGTCCATACTGATATAAATGCATGATTGAATGAATAAATAAATAAGTGGGAGAGAATAGACAAATCTCCTGTTTAAGATAATTTCAAATAATTTATGTAGATACTCTACACTTAAGGAATTAAAACCTAACGCCCTATTCATTAAATTTTGGTTGCACACAGTGACTTTATTCCCAAGACTGCAGTATAGAAAGAGGGAAAAACAGTAACTTGATATACAGATGTATTGTTTATGAAAAGTCATAAAGTTCTACACTTACTCTTCAATTTAAAAAAAAAGTTTAAAAAATATGTGAAAAACTTCAACATTAATATGTCTTTTCCTGTAGAAACCCTCACATAAGGACTTGCAGGGAAAACTGTTGATCATTCAAACTTAGTTTATTAAAATTTTCCAAGCTTCAAGTCTCAGTAGTGTCTCAAAAAGGTGAACTTAGAGAAGGGTGTGGAGTATACTCACATTCATAAGCAAATGTATTTCACAGGGCCTAACTTTTTAGAATAGCACATAGAGGTGTTAAGCTTGGGAAAGACAGAAAACTTTCCCCAGGCTAAAGTGGGCCTAACTTTTTAGAATAGCACATAGAGGTGTTAAGCTTGGGAAAGACAGAAAACTTTCCCTGGGCTAAATTCTCTGTTGTAGATAAAGAATTGTAACACAGTAAAATTGCTGGCTCTAAGTGCAGATGTCCTTGGTGCAGCCAAACCTAATGATTGTTGCCATGATGAATATCTTACTATACTTTTTGTAACCACCTATGTTCCTTTTCTGTAACTTTCTTGCCTGGAGAATAAAAATGGAGAGAGAACATGATTCGTGGCTATTCCCAGGACGTTTCTTCTTTTGAAAGAATTATTCCTGGGGGTAACCATTTTTCAGGTCTCTCACTGCTCAGAAGAAATGGGCTTTGAGCAATCCTTTGCATCTCAGTCACCCTAGTGGAGAGGTGACAAATGGTGCCCTGAGTGAGGAATTTATGACTCCACGGATTGGAGACCAACCTTCCAAGCCTTTGAAAGGAAAAGGATGTCCAACATTTATATCTGTGCATCCCAGCAAGGGAATCCCGGCAAGGGAGATGCATTCCAGTAAGGGAATCACAGACGGCTCTCGATTAGCGGTCCATGCCTGCGGCAGGTCAGGTCAGATCTTTTCAGCCCAAAAGTTTTGTTACTCTCTTTCACTTTTAAAATATGGGAACTCCCTTATCTAAGGTGGAGACTCAACATAAATTACAGCTCCACTGTCTCCTTAAAGCAGCCGGCTTTAAAGTAACTAAACGGCAGCTTGGGAAACTGTTAGTAGTTATTAGACAACATTGTCCTTGATATCCCAAGGATGGAAGTCTTGATATTGAGGATTGGGAATGGATTGGTTGCTGTTTAAAAATAGGGCCTGTTAAAGCTTCTCATTTAATGGTTTGGAACTTATGTCGTTTTGCTTTAAGATTTATTCAGGATCCTAATGAAGAACAAAAACTTGTCTATGTCACTAAAGAGGAGAAAAGACAGCCCTCATCTCCTCCTCCTCTATCCCCACCTTTAGAAGCAAACAATTCATTTTCTCCCTTAATGGAGCACTGTCTATAAGAAGGACACAGCCTGGGAATCGATACTTGTCATATCTTTCCTGTCGTAAGAATTGGGACTCAGTCCAGACATGAAAACCTCCCATTCCCCTTGTTTGAAAGATTTAAAAAGAGCACAACAGAAAATGGCTCTGAACCCAACCTATAACAAAATGATCTTTAATTATGAAATTTTTAGGTAATTGAGGCTAATTTAATATTGTTGGTAAGAAAGGAATCAGTATGTAGAAAAAGAGATGAAGAAAGCTATGGATATGGAGATGTAGTTGTGGATAGAAAGGCTAAGGGAAAGAAAATATTTTAATGTGAGAAGGCATCTGGTACAATGTATTCTTGTCCTAGAGTAGAAAAACTGGCTATTTAAAAAGTAGGGAAGTATAGGACAAAATGAAAAGTCTAAAGCATGTCATTGAATGTCTGAGTAAGTCATGATAATGGTTTGTGTGGGTAAGTTTGTTAAATAGGTTTTACAGTAGAAGGATTGACTGGATTTGAAAGCAAATTATGTGTGAATTTTTCTAAAAATTAATATCAAAAATATTCTATACAGGGTTAAAGTTTGCTCTCCTACATTAAAACAACCAGATTTCCTGAAAACACTTAACTGCTCTTAATAAAAAATTATAAACAGTTTCTTTATCTTTTACATAACTGGCTTGGGAAACTTTTTTCATGTTTTATCATGATAATTTCTTGTGCTCTCTGCCTTTAAAATCCTTTGTCACTTTGGTTTTAATTTTCTAATGATTTGTGAGTGTTTTAAGCCTTTGTTATTTGAATAACTTTCCAAAACCAAATTTAAAAAACTCAGATTTGAACTAATTTTGGGAGGTTCCAAGGGCCTTGGAGCTTCTCAAAGGATATATAAGAGATATATCAAAATCAATTGGCTTATTTGATAAGTTAGATTATATGAAAAACATTGTCAAAACAAAAAATAATGTTCAACCTTCTTTTGTTATACTAAGATGTTATTAATATGTGTTCCAAAATTTTGTAAGGTTCTTGGAAATCTGTGTCTTGATATAAATGCTACTGGTCATAATCTTGGTTCAAGTATAATTTTAAAATGTTATGTCTTCAAAAATTTCATGAAAAAATTCTGACAGGTACAGTTTTTCAACAAACTTTTAGTTCATACCATTGAACTGAATTTCCAAAATTCTGATGAAGAAACCGATGGGTTTGTGAAATTACTCACCAAGGTCAAAACAGCAAAAGTTAATTACATAAAACTAAAGAACTGATTAAAAAGAATTATAGGTTTTTACAGTTTTTATTTTGAAACATCGCTCATTAATGTCTTGTTTTCCAGATTTAAGGAAACTATCTATAACTCACAACAGTTTGGTAAAATATAATTTAAAACAGAGATAAAAGCATTTGTTTTCTCCCTATTTGACCTCCTCCCAATTTAAAAACTTTAAGTATCTTTATGATTATTATGGCAATGTGGCTATTTTCATAAGTTCAATAAAAATCGACTCTCTCTTTATAACAGGATATAAATTAAAACTTTGGGTATAAAATAGCATGTCTCTTCTAAATTCCTGACCCCTCTTCATGTTGCCCTAACTTGGCAGAACTGCTGTTTGAACCTTCCCCCAAATGTGGTACATGACAACCTGGGAATGAGCCTTCCCAGTACTGAGGGATTGAAGCAAAGAAAAATGAAAACTTTTCAATGAGAAAATTGATCATCAATGCTTTTATGAGGAATGTTTTGATCGTACAGGGGGAAATAATATCTTGTCTACAAAAGCAGTTTTCTAAAGTTTCACGGCCTTAAAGGGGGTGCTTATGACTTGGATGAGACATCCTGTTCCTAAACAAAAGATTGTAATTGATCAAGAAATTTTACAAAGATTAGATGCTTTGGAAGCAGCGATGTCCTGGATGGGTGAACACCAACAAGCTCTTTGGACTCAAAATCAACTATTACATGGTACAGAACCCCATCCTGGAGTTTCACCAACTGGCAATAACACCCTGATTCACACCACCAGGAATGATGCTAATGCAATAGTCCTGAGAGAGGGCAACATCATCAGTCTCCACCTGGGATAAATTAAAAGGACTTGCCATGCCAAAATGATACTAACTTTGCTTTAATAAAATGTTTTTGTCTTAATGGTGCAACCTTAATATATAGCTTTTTCTTTTTACTTAAAAAAATAAAAAAAGGGGGATATGTGGAATATACTAACATTTATAAGCAAATGTATTTCACAGGGCCTAACTTTTTAGAATTGCACATAGAAGTGTTAAACTTGGGAAAGACAGAAAACTTTCCCCAGGCTAAAGTGTCTGTTCTAGATAAAGAATTGTAACACAGCAAAATTGCTGGCTCTATGGGCAGATGTTCTTGGTGTAGCTAAGCTTAATGATTGTTGCCATGATGAATATCTCACTGTACTTTTTGTAACCACCTTTGTTCCTTTTCTGTAACTTTCTTGCCTGGAGAATAAAAACAGAGAGAGAACATGATTCGTGGCTATTCCCAGGATCTTTTGTTTCTTGAAAGAATTATTCCTGGGGGTAACTGTTTTTCAGGCCTCTCACTGCTCAGAAGAAATGGGATTTGAGTAATACTTTGCATCTCAGTCACCCTGGGGGAGAGGTGACAAAGGGAATTTAGAGGATCTCAAGGCAGTTAATCAAAAGTGATCCAGGTAGGGAGTGGTCAGATTTCATAAACTAGAACAACAATTTTATTTGTGAACTATATGAGTCTGTGAAGATCATATGTGTCTGAATTATAAAATGCCAAAATAGTTTGAGCTTAGATTGTTTTGCACATAAGGATAAACCAACATTCTGGAGGCTTCCCTTATCTTTATTTACAATTATTTCCTCCAAGGTAACTGTAATTCTAATTGCTTATTTTTTGAAAATAATCTGCCTTTTTTCACTGGTTGCTTTAAGTTTTCTTTGTCTTTGTTTTCTATATTTTTGTTATAATGTGTCAAGGTGTATGAGATTCACTGGGCCTCTTGGATATGTGGCTAATGCTTTTCTTTGGTTCTAAAAATCTCTCACCACCATTAACTCTTTCTTATTGTCTATGCTCTGTCTATAATTCTAATACAGTTTCTGTTAGACCTTTTTACTGTATGTTTTATACTTCTTTTTTGTTTTACTTTTCTCCATGAAATAGGATTTATTCTTATCTATGTAAAATACAGTATCATATATATCAAATACATATATTGAATTTTTAATTTAAGATATATACTCTATATTCATTTTTTAAAAAATCTACCTTACTTTTTATGATTTCCTATTTTCTGCAGATATTTTAAAGTTTATCATTTATTTCTTAAAACATGGTAGAAATTATGGTTTTAAAATCTCTTCCAGTATTGGAAGTCTGTGTGATTTTATTTCTGCTGTATTTTGTTTTTATTAGTTGTCATTCACATTATCTTATTTCTTGTTTTGCCTGTTATGAGTTCTTGTCAGTAATTTTCACTGGAAAATTTGGTAGGAGTTCCTTGAGTCTATTGGCTGTTCTTCTAGATAGAATTTGGTTTTGGTTTTGTCAGCTACTGGGGGCACCAGATGCTGAGACCAAATTCAGGCCTTGAGCATTCTTGGTTCACCCAGTTTATGCCGACCAAAGGTTAAACTTGGTGAGAGATAGGAGGAGGTTGTCAGGGGGTTTGGTCTGTGGCCACAATTTCTTGAGTAACTTTTCTTTTTTTTGCTTTGTTCAGCCATTCTCTCTGCTGTTATGGGGAAGGGTACTTTGTGTGTCTTTGTTTTCTCACTTGAAGAGTATAGTAGCCTACCATGGACTTAATTCAACGTGGAAAATTTCTCTTCTAAGTCTTCCTGCTGCGAGTGGATTCTGAGCCTTGACTTCTTTCTTTTTCACTCTACATGGGCTGGGAATCAGGTTCCAAATGGGCAACATTGACAGAGGCCTCGAGGCAGCTTTGGTGCTCTTTAACATTTCATTGATATAAATTTAAGGTTGCAGGCTTTCCTCTAAAATTGATCTTATAGTTCCAGCTGACTTTCCAGCTTTTTAATGCCTTTAAGATGGTTTTTGTTTTGTTCCATTCTTTAATGTAGCATTTTTCTTTGTTTTCAGAAAAAGGCTGATCCAAATAGCCCAATTCACCATTAGCAGAACCAATCTCTCTGTTCTCTGCTCTTCACTTCTGCTTTCTGAGGTCCTGGTGCATTCAAATGCTCAATATTTTTTAGAATCTTCCATATGAAATATCTTGCTTCTATCAGAACTCCCTTTTCCTTAGGTAGTTCGTTTTCAGTTTCCTCAGCAATGTTTGATGTATCTTGTTGACTTTTTCTCACCATGTGGATCCATACCTTTTACATTATTTACACAAATTTTAGTGGTATTTTAGAAAGAGCATAAATAAATGCCTGTTTTCAATCTTTACCTATCATAAACAAGTACCTGTATCTAATATTTATCAGAAGTCCAGCCTAAATATTAAAACCAAATCAAAAACAATAAACAAATTCTACCTGGGATTCTAAGTTATGTCTAGGACTATGAACTGTGACCAACCATACTGCTATACCTGCATCTTTTCTTTTAGTGTATCACTTTATCTTTGTATTTATATTAAACTCATCTGGGTGCACATTTTATCTCTTCTACTCATGTATGAATTTCTAAAGGTGGGAGTTACAATGTGTTTGTTTTTCTATTTCACAATGCCTGGAATAATGTCTATCAAATATTAAGGATTTTGTAAATGTTTGTGAATAAAAGAAAATACGTGTATATCTACAATATTATCGGGATGGCCCTGCTTGGGTGCTCATAAGTCTTTTTGATTAAATCATTTACTCCTCACTCTAAAAATGCAACATACTTACAATGAATAGGATGGTAATAGCATCGCACTGAATGACATCTGAGGAATAGCCACAAATGTAGTCTTTATCTAGAGTGTAACCAAATGCAAGGAGAGTGATTCCAGTTATTGCTCCCAGGGCGCTAAGTGAATTCATTACTCGGCTCACTGCCACCTGCAATAGAATAAAAACATGACACAATGACTCAGGGCCAGCCTGTGCTATAAGCAAAGCAATAGGTGTGAAGAATAGAGAGAGGATTATAGCCATAGCATCACAATGCCAAGAAGCAGCCATGTGATCATATGCAGGCCACTTGATTTCTTTGAGTTTCAGGCCCTCATCTACAGAATGAGGGTATCCGGTGAACTTTTAATAACCTTTCCATTCCCCACATTGTGTAGCTAAGTTAATTCCCATTCAATTGGGGTGGTGGGGGCATGGTACACACAGCACTGAGGAGGTACTTAGGGGTAGCTGTGTTGCATTACATTTTGATGCTCTGGTAAAATTTATGGTCAACATTTTTGTTTTAAGACTCTTGTGTTTAAACATTGCATTTCTCTGTCTTTTTATTTCTTCCTAAAACTTACAGATGTTCTTTGCTGAAAATCATTTGTTGTCTTATTAGTTCATAATCTCATGTCTCTGATGCTTTGAGCAAAGATATTCTACTTATAATTTGTCTGCAAGTCACAGTTTTACATTTATTAGCACTGTATTATTTCAAGATTCTGCATATGGTTTAATTAAGTTGTCTACAGTGTGCCTTTTATATGAGACTGCCAAAGTGTCTGGTATGCAGTAGGTGTCAAAAATACCCACAGAAAGGATGAATGAGTGACTAACTCAAATGCTGAGACCCATTCTATCATTAAATGGCTGCAGAACTTGGACAAGTTGTTTAACTATTCTATGAATCAGTGTCTTCATATATAAAATAATTAAATGGGATGACCTAGAAAACACTCTTCTGACACTAATAGTTTATGATTCTATAGAGACAGGAAGCAAGTGTCATCGACTGGTATCAGTACTTGACAGCTGGTGGAATTATAGTGGGCTAATGATTCTCCAAACTCATTTTAAAAGTTAGAATGAATTATTTTAAAGTTATAAATTTTTAATTAACGTAGAAATAGAACTCACCAGAGTTTCTGTGGTTTTTCTTTTTATCGCAATTAGGAAGGCTCCAGAATTAATGAACTGTTAAAAAAAAAAGAACCTTAATGAAGGATGTATTTAGCTGACGTTAAGGAGTTCTCACAGAATAGACCTCTATGCATGTCTTTTACATGCCCTCCAACCAAGTTCACACAATCCTCAGGTCAGGGAGCAGGATGAGTTGCCCTGTATGACTGTCAACACATGAATAGTGGACAATACACTTGACTGGAAATTTGCTTTAGCCTTTACTATTTATTTAAACAGGAGATTTTTAAAAACCTTATTGGGCTATCGTTTTCTCATCCATCTTCCTTTTATAACTATCATGGACTCAAGCTTTGATATCATGACACACTGGGGCCAAATCAGTTTACAATCAGTAAGATCCGATTCCATATTATTGCAATCCAATATGTTCCCTTGGATGGGAACATAAGGTGAAGTTGCGGTTAATATGCTGGTAATTTAAGAAAAAGTCCCAAGATTCTGCATGGAGGGGAATCAAATGTGGTGGCATCATTATCTAGAGGAAATTCCAAATCTGATTACAGCACATTGTGTTTAAATTTCTAGTTCCTTTGTGGATATTTCTCCAGCTTCCCTCAATCCTCCAGCCCTTGTGCTGAGCTCTTGCATGTCACAGAATGGAAGTGCTCTCCCACACCTTCAGCCTTTTGCTCATTCTTGTCCCTTGTCATGCAATAAAACATCCCTAACCCTACACCCAGGCATCCCCTACTCCCTTACTCTGTGTACTCTTCCCTGATTAGCCACTTATCCTTTAGAACTCTAGAAAGTGGGAAATGTTTCTGGGCAATGTCCCTCCATTTTGTGGGTGCCTTTCCTAGCAGGGCAGACTCTGTGTCCCCTATCGTCTCTTATCACACCCTGCGCTAATTATCTGACTCTTCACTCAACTGAGACCTTGAGACCAGGGACTGTCTATTTTCTGAATCCATGCACCCCCACCCATTTTCTGGCACTAAATTAGGTACTAAATTAATGTTTATTGAATGTGATTAAATAAATGCCTCAGTGCAGCTCAAAAGGTACAGCCAAGAAGCCCTCCCGCTTCTCCACTTCTCTAAAGAATAAAGTGCTCCTTCGTCTCTGCTTACATAAGTACTTCCTGCACCTCTGTGATATTTGCTACACTGCCTTGAAATGACCTGTTTACATGTTTTCTCTATTGCTAGACTGAGGGCCCTTTGAAGGACAGGCTCATGGATTACCAGCCTTTGAGTCCTCATTTCCTTGCTCTATGTGCCTGGCTTATAATAGATAGTAACTAATTTTGAATAAATGAATGGATAAACAAACGACTTCAAGACCCAGAGGAATATTCCTAAAGGAACTTCAATTATATTCTACCCAATTATATAATATCAGTAACTCTGATTAATTAATGGAGAGCTAATTTCAACAAGGTTAAATTTTTTTTGCACTTTTCAAAGCATATAATACAACTTGATCTGGCTTATTTCATAACTAAAAATTCCCTAACATCCTGGTTGGCATGGCTTCAAATTGAACTTGGTTGACTATACTCACCAAAACAGAGCTCCAGAATGGATATCCTGAAATAAATATAAAGGGAAACCTTGGGTATGGTCTTATCAAGGTGAAAAGGAAGATAACTCCAAAAGAAAAGTTCATAATTCCCAACAGGATCTGGGTAGTCTGTAAACAGAGGAAAAAGTCATGTGAGAAAAAAGCGAAGAGGTGAGTTTACTTCTGTTTAGAAGACCTTCTCTTGGTTAACAGGATTTGGCAATTACCCTCTTTTGTGAATAAGGATAGTAGAAGTCTCTTTATGATGCTCCCAGGTGTTTTCTTAATCTCTGTATATACTATTTGGTAATAGGTCAAATGACCTAAATCAGTGCTCCTGAAAATGTGGTCTATGGACTGGCAACATCTGGATCACCTAGGAGCTACCTATGTAGACTATCAGACTCTAGCCCGTACTTACTGAATAGAATCTCCAAGTGAGGCTAGGAATCTGTGTCTTAAGAAGCTCTGCAACTCCTTAGCATACACATGTGAAAGTTTAAGAAGCACTGAATTCTAAATCCCTGTACCAGCCTGTACTCATGCAGAAGTGGTCTATCAGAAAACCTTCCTTGAGATGACCAATCCTCTGGGCCTGTTGACGTATTGTCACACTCCCATGCCCAGAGCACTCCCCATCTCTTCCGATTATTTTTTTCTCCAAGCAGCACACTTGTGATGCAACTACACTACCAGGCAGTGGCTCGACAAATGCTAGTGAAGACTCATGAGAATGTCATAGAGAGTGGCAGGTACGCAACATGTGAGTCTGTGTGCTCTGCCCTCTTGTCTTCTCAGTCTACATTCTTGGTTTGAGTAATCTCATTTGCTAACATAAAAACTATCACTTTTAAGTAGGTGAGTCCTAAATGATAGTATTTTCATCAAGTCAAACCCATCCTTTTAGCTCTTGTCAAACATCCCTACTTGATGTCCCACGAACACCTTATATTCAACATGTCCAAAAACAAGCTCAATTTTCACCCTTTAAACTTAATCTTCTTTTTGCCTTATCCATCTCTATGTTTGGCTCCATCTTCTTGTTAGGCTTGAAGTTTTAGGATCATCTTCAGTCCTTCTAATATCCCTTGATCCTAACAGTCAAAAAGTAGCCAAGCTTTCTTGTTATCTCTACTTGCAAGATCATAAATGTCTGACACCCCTACTCCCCAATTTTTGCTGTTGTGGCCAGGTGTCTGGGACACTTACTTCATAAACCCTAAGTCTCTGCCATATGTAGATATGCATGTAGAGCTTTTCTTCCATCTATGTTTTTCTCCATCTGCAGTTGATGAGTTTCCAAGAAGAGATTGGTTAATAAGAGCTCAGTCATCCCCTCCCTTCCCCTTCTCTCCTCTCCTCTTCTCTTTTCAAATGAGCTTCCACAGTAAGCACATTCTTCTGTACTTCTCAATGCCCTCAATATTAAGAGGCAAATTCTTCTCTCACAATGGGAGTTATGGGACCAAGTTAACCTCAACAGCCACTATTCATTTATCTGAATTACTAAAATTGTTTTTTAACTTGCCTTTCTGTACCAATATTTTTCTCTATTTTAAAGTAACATTCCAGAACACAACTCCTATCCAATTATTCCTCTCAGTATTGTTTGAAAAATAGTCCCAAATCTGCTGCTTGTCAGATTCACTCAGGGAAATGTTTTAAAAATACAGATTACCTAGCTGCCTACTCCTTCAGAAGTTTGATTCATTAGTTCTGGAATAAGGCCTAGGGACTCGGTAAATATTTTGTAAGCCTCCTTACATAGTTTTAATAATTTTTACATATTGAAAACTAATTGCCTACTTTATAAAGTCTAAGTAGGATTTTTGGTAATTAGTTCTCCAAATTACATTACAGCCCATATCTTTGAAAACATTTACCCTGTATCTGGACCCCCACATTTTCTTAAAGAAGGATTGGTAAGTAAAAGAAAATTAATATTTATGGAATAGATAGATGGATGGATAGAGAGATGAGCAGTTATGATATTAAAAGGATATTCTGCAAAAGCCCCATGTCATGTCAAACTGTGAGTTCTGATTTTTGACTGGGAAAATATAAAACTGTATGGTGCAATAACACAGGTTATAGAATCTGGCCTATTGATTTCGACTTGATTTTATTTTCCTTTCTTTTCTCTGTACTTGACTTGAAAAATCTTAAAGATGGTCAGTTCTGAGACTGTGACCTTCAAGAGCCCAGGGACCTTGGCTTATTTATCTAGTATTTTTTTCCTCCACAGAATCTCACTCATAAATGATATAGAAATGTGATTCATACTTTCTGTATTGATTAGAAGTAAAAGTTGGAATTAGCTCCTACCTTAAAATATGTGCCACCAGATATTTTCCCTGTCCTTCCCCCACCCCCAATAGAATGTACATTGGGGAAGTCATACTTACTCCCAAAATTTTCATTTTTGTAGCAAGTAACTTTTGACAGGGACTTTGAGTTTCATAGGCCCTGGCTGAAACGTTTGTTGACTGAAATTCAGGAACTGGGATCTCTGGAGGAAATACCAGAAACACGGGATTGTGTGTTGTGCTTGAATCCATGATGGTGTAGTTGATATTTTGAAGTGAAAGAGACTGATGTAGTTGGTACTTCAGCCTAGACCATGTTCTTTTCCTGTACCCAGGCTGTCTGGAGCACTGGCATTGTTGTGCTTTGTTTTGGAATTATAGAACCATAGAGTCACAGAGTCATAGAATCTCAAGAGTGCTTAAGATTTCAAAAAGGTTAGTAAGTAAAATGACCCGTACTGGGGATTGGAGGACCTGACCAGCAGCCCTGATTTGGTCAGGAACACATTGTGACCTTGTCACATCTCCCCTCTTGGTTTTATCTTCCTTGTATGTACATTGACCTGATTGGACTATAATCTGTAAGGACATTTTAGTTCCCAAGCAAACGGAACTGGAATAAATGCTTATACATTTACAAATGTATTATATTACAATTGTGTAAGCATTTATTCCACAGTTTTCTATCTTCAGAAGGTAGAGGACAAAACCTTTCAGGCCACACAACAAATTAGCCACTCTTTGAAATACACATAGCATTTATTTAGCTTGTCATTTTGGTTTTTTGTCACTTGATTTTAGTAGCTTCAGCTGTATAACAAACCATCCTAAAACACAGTGGCTTCCAACAAACACCATGGATTTACTTACAATTCTGTGGGTAATATTGGTGGTTATTCTAGTCTACTCCTACTCAGCTCTTCTCTGCCAGGTTCTCTCATGCATCTGTGGTCAACTGGTGGAGTGTTCCAGAATTAGATGAGTTAGGATAACCTCAGTCATATATCTGACAATTGGCCAACTTGGTTCTCCTCCAGCTCACAAATGCTTTTCAAACCTCTGCTGAGTCGTGTGTCCTAATATCCCATAGGCCTAAGTAAATCGAATAGATAACCCAGATTCAAAGGGTAAGGAAATAGACTTTGTATCTTCATGGAAGGATGTGTACTGTCAAATTGTAAGGACAAAGATAAAGGAAGGAAAATAATTTGTGTCTATTTTTACATGCTACCTTGTCATCCTCTGGTATTTCCTATTAAGATCAAGTCTTACTAAATTTAACCTCCTGATGTGACAGCCATTAGCCACTTGCCAGCTAGAAGTTTTTAAAAGATCTCCTCTCCCTTACAGTGTCTCTTCTCTGAATTTACCTTTCTCTCATTCAATTTTCCATGGATATAGAAACCTAAAGGTGATCATCCTTCATGAAAATCATCTGATGTCGGGTTAGTGTTCCCCGAGTTAAGCAAACTCTATTCCAATGTACTTTATAATTTACCATTTCACCCTCACTGCTCATGCTTCAGATTTGCTCTGGACCTTTTCCAGTTTCTGTTTTTTTTTTTTTTTTCATCTAAGCATGGTAACTATGACAATGTTCTAATAGCTATTTTGACAAAAGGTAGAAAGATTACTTTTTTATTCATGCAAGATAATTCTGATGATGCATTGGAAGACTGAATCTTTGGAGTCTAAAAACCTAGAATTAATTCCAAGTTAGGGGTCTAGGCTAAGTTATTTATTAACTTACGTATGTATTAAAACATTATATTTCTAATATGGGAATAGTAATTGTTATCTTGTAGGATTATTGTGAAAGAATTATAAAGTGTCTGGTATGAAACAGATGCTAAATAAATTGTATTTAAATAAATAAATAATAAAAACAATAGCAATAAGTATTATTTCTCTTATTCTTACCATTCTAATCATAGTTCAGATACTTTGTCTTGCTTTATGTTTGCATTATTTCCAGAGTTCATTTTTTTTTTAACCAGTTAAATGTATTTCTATGAGCTTAGCTATAAGAACACTGGAAATGTCATACTGAGTTAATCCGAAAGGTATTTTACCCCATGTCTCCATTCCTGGGTGGCTGTTGAATTCCATGGCCACTGGCTAATAAATCCCCAGCCCAATTTACACACTGATGACATGTATCTGTTTGTTACTTTTTAAAATTCCCTTATCTTTAGATTTCTTCTTATTTTCTCATCTGCTAAAACCTACTTTTTTCATGGGAATTACTCCAGTCTTAATAATGTATAATATCCTGTGTTCCTCAGTGTTCCCAAATCAAGCTCTTATTTCAAGCTTCTTATTGCTGGCTATTCCAGGCAAGTTATCATGACAAAGGGATCAAAGTTCTCTGATCCACAGTCAATGGGATTAGGTCTCTCCTTCTCATAGCCTCTCCTCTGATTCCTTTGCTAGATAGTTCCAAGAAAGGCTCTTTGTGTTCTTTCTCTCATCTCTTTCTGCAGCTGAACCTCAATTTTAAAGTTTCTCATCTTTCTCTCCGTTGCAAAATCCCCTCCTTTTAAAAGATTTATATCCAGGCTCTAGAGAGTACAGCAGTAGCATTAAACTGGTGTGACTGGATGTCACCTGCTTAGGAGTCTTCAGTTTCTCTAGTTTTCCCTTGCTCTTTAAATTATAAATAATAATAACTCTAAATCTTATCCAATAAATGTTGATAAAACCCAGTTTCTCTCTCAATGTCTCCAGATATTTCTTAGAAGGGGAAAGTAGATAGGAAAGAAGCGGAGCCCCTGTGGTTTCTAGTTTTGTCTAGCGGCCTCAGGTTCTGATTTTCTACATCTATTGAATTCTTAGTTCTCTCTGTGTATCTGGGCTTCTATGTATGATCACTCTTTCCCTAACTTCATTGTCCTGCTGGTTATCACCCTGATTCTTCACTACCCTAAAGTAGTACTAACACGATATTGCATGTATGACATACTTTATAAAGATAATAATAGCAAACACTAATACAGCACTTACAAAGGCAGGCACTGGGGATTTCCCTCTGGCTGTAGCTTCTGACATAAACTCTCTAATTCTTGTTCTTTGAATTATGCATAGATATTATATATTCCCTTTGTAACTATCCAGGGATTTTATACTCAAAGAAATAAAAAAAGATACTTTGTTTCACGTGATCAAATGGATTTTTTTTATGCCCTTACTCTCTTTCTCACCCTCCAAGAATAACAGAGGTATGTATTGGTCTGCTCAGGCTGCCATAACAAAGTACCATAGTCTGGGTGGGTTAAACTACAGAAATTGAATCCCCACAGTTCTGGAGGATGGGAAGTCCAAGATGAAGTTGTCGACCAATTTGGTTCCTTGTGAAGACTCTTTCTGGCTTTCAGATGGCTGCTTTCTTGTTACATGACCTTTCCTCAGGCGCACGCGCACGCACACACACACACACGCACACACACACACACGCACAGAGAACTACTCTGGTGTCTCTTCTTATAAAGTCTGTAATCCCACCATGAGGACTCCATCCTTATACCCTCATCTAAACCTAATACCTTCAAATATCATCACATTGAAAGTTGGGGCTTAAACATATTTTAGGAGGACAAAGTTTAGTCCACAGCATGAAGATAATTTGTATAATTTAAAATAGAGAGAGACTTTGCTGGCATAAAACATATGAAATTTATGCCATGAGAAGCAATACCTACAAGTAAAAAAATTAGTTTTATAAATGTTTCATTGTGGAAAAACTTGAATACCTACTGTGTTCCAGATATTTTTTAAATCAGTGTACAGGCATTAATTAGTCAATCTTCACAGCAATCCTGTTCTGGGTACTATTTCTATTCATCTCTTATAGATAAGGAGACTGAAGCACAGGGATTTTTAAAGGAAACTTTCCCAGAGTATCCTACCTAGTAATGTTGCTGAGTCAGTTATGATCCATTTGGTTTAGATTTAGATTCCATGGGCTGAGTTTAATGCTTCAGTTTGATGCTTTCAGTGAAACCTTAAGTTTCTGACCAGCAGCTCCACACTTGGACCCTAGGGGAGGTCAGAGTCAAAGAAAAATATCACAGGAACCCTAGGGAAAGAAAAGTATATGTGTGTGTGTGTGTGTTAGTGGGGGGAAGCCGAGTGAGAGATAAGAATTCCTAAATGTCCAAAAACACCTTGTAAATTGATGAAGAATCTAAAGAACAGGAGATCTGCACTCTCTTCAGGACTCTTTGTTTTTGTTTGATTCACCAGCAGTAAGATTATTCTTCTAGAAATGTAATGTACTTTCATGCCTTTCTAGGAATTATAAGCACAAGTGAGGGATTACATAGATAAGGATAATTCTTTTCCAGAGAGGATCTCTGTACCATATTAAAAAATAAAACATTTTTGTTCCTTGCTAGTGATATGTTTCTGTGAGGGCTTGGTGGTTATACATCTGTATTTCAGCAACTCCCTTGATTAATGCAGGTGATTTCAACTAAGGCCTTTTCCAGACTGTGACCCCAAGAGAGTGAGCATAAACTAGATGAGATGGTTAATTTTATGTGTTAACTTGAATAGGCCACAGGGTGCCCAGATATTTGGTTTACCATTATCCTGGCTGTGTCTGTGAAGGTGTGTCTGGATGAGATTAACATTTGAAATAGTGAACTGAGTGAAGCAGATTTCTCCCCCATGTCGGTGAGCCCCATTTAATTCACTGAGGGCCTGAATAGAACAAAAGGCTGAGCAAGAGGGAATTTGCTTTCTTTGCCTGATGGTTTTTGAGCTGGAAAATTGGTTTTCTGCTTTTAGACTTGGATTTGAAATGGAACTTACAATATTGGCTCTCCTGGTTCTCAGGACTTCAGACTCAGGCTGGAACTGTACCATCAGCTTTCCCGGGTTTTCAGCTAGCAGTTTGGGATCTCTCAGCCTGATAATTATGTGAGCCAAATCTTTATAAGAAATTTATCTATCTATCTCCTGTTGGTCTTGTTTTTTTGGAGAAACCTGATTAATACACTAGACGAGGGGGACTGACTAATCCCCTTACTCTTGCTCCAACCTGTGCCTCTTTGTTTTGTTAATGGTAATAACAAAAGAAATCTCTCAAGCTAGAACAGATAGTTTATTCTTTAATTTCCTCAATTCTGCACCTCTAGTTCCTTCCCCATCCTGACAGTTTTACTTCTGAATTATCTTTTCAGTCTCTCCTCTTCTGTAGAACCCTGGATCAGACACTCAGTACCTGTTCTTTCACTATTTTAGGAGTTTCCTAATTGACTCCCTGCCTCCCTCCTCCACCCTCCCTCCTATCCGTCCTCCACACTACAGTCAGAGTAATCTCTTTAAAACACCAGTTAAATTAGTTCTTGCTTTAAAAGTCAAATGTGTCTCAAAGAACTTAGTAAAGCAAACAACAACAACAACAACAACAAACAAACAACCCCCCCCCAAAAAAAACCCCACCTGTGTATTTTCCAATATGTACTATTTATGGAAACCTACCATCCTTCCTGCAAATCTGAATTTTCAACTGTTATAATTTTTCTTCATTTTAATGAACTTTGTGCAATGTTTCTTGAAATGCATATCTATTGGCAATGAATTCCCTAAAAGCCTTTATTTTTCCATCAGTCTTGAAGGATAATTTGATTGGATATATGCATTAGTCACCCCATTTCTGGTACCAAGGCCTATATTAGTTTTCTATTATTGTATAACCAATTACTATAGACTTGGTAGCTTAAAACAACATGTACATTTATAATTCACAGTATATGTGGTCAGGGATCTAGGCATGGTTGAAATGAGTCCTCTGCTTAGTGTCTTACAAGGCTGCAATCAATGCATTAACCTGGCTGTGTTCTCATTTAGAGAAACAGGGAAGCATTCATGCCCTAATCCATATGGTTGCTGGAAGCATTCAGTTCCTTGTGGCTGTAGGATTCATGAAAGCTAGCTTCTTCAAAGCCAGCAAAGAAAGACAGAGTGAATCTGCCAGCAAGATGGAGTCATATCACATAATGTAACCAAGAGAGTGACATCCTATCACCTTTGTCATATTTCACTAGTTAGAAGCAAGTGACAATCAAGAGGAGAGGATTACATAGAGGGGTGAACACCAAAAGATGGTTATCACGAGGGCCACCTTAGAATATGTCCTGTCTGCCTTGAAATATAATTCTATTTTACATTTAACTTTCTTTTAGAATTTTAGAGATAGCTTTTCATTGTCTTCTGGCTTGCAATGTCTTAGCAAGAAGTCAGAAAGTTTTTTGTTTGTTTTAATTTTTTTCTTCAGCTGCTTTCAGGATTTTCTCATTATCTTTGGTTCTCAGTAGCTTGACTTTAATTAATGTGCCTATGTATGGTTTTCCTTTTATCTATTGCTGGAGTTCACTGAGGTTCCTGGGGTTGTAGATTTATAGTTTTCATCAAATTTTAGAAGTATTTCTGCCAATAATTCTGTTTTAATTTTAAATTTTAAATTTTTAAATTTTTTTTAACTGAAGCATGATTGATTATACATATCTTTAGGGCACAGTGTTAACTACCATCACCTGTGTACAACATGTGATGATCAAATCAATACTATTAATATATTCATCACTACAAATCACAATCGTTCTTTGTGCCCCTTACCCAATCTCTCCCCAACCCCCACTCTCCCTCCACCCTCCCACATCTAGAACCAAAAATTTGTTCTCTCCTTCTGAAAGTTCAATGTATTATTGGGGTTCTTCCTTCCTGCCTTGCTTCCCTTTTTTCTTAGCACCCACTTATGAGTGAGGACATGTAGTATTTTTCTTTCTGTGCCTGGCTTACTTCACTTAACATTTTCTCCAAGCTCATCCCTGCTGCTGTGAATGGCAGAATTTCATTCTTTTCTTATGGCACAGTAGTATTCTACTGTGTATATACACCACATTTTCCTTATCCAGTCATCCATCCATGGACATTTAGGTTCATTCCATATCTTAATTATTGTAAATAGAGCTGTGATGAACATGGGAGTGCAGGTATCCCTTCAACATGATGATTTTCATTCCCTTTCATATATGCCCAGAAGTGAGATTGCTGGATCATATGGTAGTTCTGTCTTTAGCTGTTTGAGAAGCTTCCATACTATTTTCCATAATGTCTGTACTATTTTACAGTCCCACTAACAGTGTAGAAGGGTACCCCTTTCTCTGCATCCTTGCCAGCATTTGTTATTCCTGGTCTTTTTAATATTGGCCAGTTGAACTGGAGTGAGATGACATCTCAATGTGCTTTTGATTTGCATTTTCCTGGTGATTAGTGATGTTGAACATTTTTTCATGTACCTGTTGACCATTTGTATGTCTTCTTTTGGAACATATCTATTCATCTCCTTTACCCATTTTTAATTGGATTATTTATCTATTTATTTACTGCAAAGTTGAGTCCCTTACATATTCTGGATATTAATCCCTTGTCAGATGTATAGTTTGCAAATATTTTTCCTGTTCTGTAGGCTGTCTTTTTGCTCTGCTGATCATTTCCTTTGCTGTGCAGAACTTTTTAGTTGATATAGTCTCATTTGTTTTTCTTTTGTTGCTTATGTGTTTGGAGTCTTATTTGTAAGGTCTTTGCTCAGTTCCACTTCCTGAAGTGTTTCTCATATGTTTTCCTTCAGTAGTTTTAAGGTTTCAGGTTTATACTTAAGTCTTTAGTCCATATTTAGTTGATTTTGGAATATGGTAAGAGGTACGGGTTTAGTTTCATTCTTTTACAAATGGATACCAGATTTTCCAGCACCATTTATTGAAGAGATGATCTTTCCCCCAATGTGTACTCTTGTTGCCTTTGTCAAAGACCAGTTGGCTGTAAGTATGTGGGTTGATGTCCAGGTTCTCTATTCTTTTCCGTTCATCTAAGTGTCTGTTTTTATGCCGTACCATGCTGTTTTAGTTACAATAGCTTTGTAGTATGTTTTAAAGTCAGGTAATGTAATGCTTCCAGCTTTATTTATTTTTTTGCTCATGATTTCTTTGACTATTTGGGGTCTTTTGTTTTTCCATATGAATATTAGGATTTTTTTTCTGTAAAAATGTCACTGTACTTTTCATTTTTTATGCCACTTTTTCTCTTGTCTTTTTGGGACAATAATGATACATGCATTTATATTCTTTGAAATTATCCCACAAGTGACAGATGCTTGGTTCAATCTTCTTCAACATTTTTTTTTCTTTTGTTTAGAATAATTTTTGATTGCCTTTAAGTTTAGAGTTTCTGTATTCTTTACCTCACATTATACTGTCAAACCCCTCTAATTCATGCTTTTTAAAATTTCAGGTTTTATATTGATCAGATCTGCAGTGTCTGTTTAATTGGTTTTTATAGTGTCTATTTAATTTTTTCCCATTCTTTCCATCTTTTTCTGAAATTCTTCAACTATATTTATAATAGTTATTTTAAAGCTCTTTTTTGTTAGTTTCAGTATCTGGGTCACTTATATGTTGGTCTCTGTTAATGCTCTTTCTTTAACTAAAGTTCTCATATTTATGTCTTTCTATTTATGATTTCATAAGGGATCTTATTTAAAGAAAACCAGTGGAGATTGAAGAATATTACATTTAGATTTGATTTTCACAGAGAATGACAGTTCTTTTCTAAGCCTAGGGGCTAAAATGAGGAGGTGTTTATTCAGATTTTATCAAAATGTTGAGTTGATCTGGGATTGATCTGCCACTTCAGGAAGACTGAGCTCACCACTGGTTGACCAACATCTACCTCACTTAATACTGCTGTGGCCAACACTGGCACTGCTGGTACTGCTGCAGTGACCTAGAAGCTAATATTTTTGTGGTGTCTGAGTCTGAATCTAGGAGAGTGATGGAGTGCAGTACTGACCTTAGATTTAGTGGTTCCAAGTACCATAAGAACCAGGTTTTTTCTCTTTTACCATCCCACCTTTGTCTTTTCTTAGCAAAATTAGAGGAAATATAGGGTGAGAATTAATTGTCATACAAGAAAAGAAATATTGTTGCATTTGCCTTGTGCTCCAGATTCCAATCTATCCCACTTGCCTCTGCTGAAGCAAATAGCTTGGCTCTTCTTGACTAGGAGAGTTTTGTGGCCTAGAGCAGTCCTGAGCTTCTGCCCACCTGCACCCAGATGTAGCATTTGTCCCCAAAAGTTGGTGTTACTGGTGATCCCCTAAGAAATGCTTCTATCTCTGGAAATTAGCACATGGACACTTTCTTCCACCTTTTGCTTTCTGATAGTGCATAGCTTTGTGTGATTTTAATATTGTTCAAAATTTTCTTTGAGAGAAAATTTCTTCTGTTCTTCATCCTAAATTGAAAGCAGTTTCTGATTATTTTAACTCTGGACTAAAAGGGAAAACAAGTTCATTATCTAGGACATCGCACAGGTAAAAATGTACAATATATCAGAAATTTCAGATTTTTGGTATATTTAATGAGAAAGATAAGTGGAGCTACTGAAAACATTGAAGAAAAGATAAAATCTTTGCTAAAACTGGTCTTCAGTTGTTTCAGAATTGTAATTATAGAACTGAAAATCTTAAGATTTTTCTGATCTCTTGGCTGGTGAACTGAAGAGTGGTTTAGTCAATATTTTCCCACAGATTAAAGCTGCCATTTTTGTATATAGACAGTTCAAAGAGAAAGCAGAAAACTCTTTAAGTTTGTGAGAAATGCAAGGGGGTTCAGTTAAGATTCCCAATTTAATTTCTTTTCTAATCCATTGATGTGCCTGGGCTGTACTTAGAATATTTTCTATGTTTTACAACTCACCTCTACGTAATTCACTGAGGCAGCTTCAAATTTGTATTGGTTCCTACATATTATAAGACATGATTTTCTACAGTTGGATCTCCAGGAAAATTTTTGCTGAATGGTCTTATGCTATTCACACAATATGCCAGATAAGAAAACATATACTGCAATTATGCTTAGCGATATTTATTTCGATAAGTCGTGATTCTTTGTTTGGTATGTGTCTTAAGCACCAACTTCTGTACCCAGTACTTAGGTATTTCACATACGATGAGTAATTTATTTCTTACAGCATCTCTGTGGACTGTGCATTATATTACAAAGAATCTTTTTTCTTGAAATAATTTTATTTGAACTATTCACATGCATATTCAGCATTGGTGACTTTATCATTTCTAGAGCTACCTTAACTTTTATTTTATTTTTAATTGACTCTTGATTTGACTTTTGAGAATGCCTGACACATTGAAAACACATGTGTGATTTTATTCTTTCCTGACAAGCCAGTAAAACTTCAAGATTTTTATAATAAAGGAATATTCCTATAATCACAGTGAGAATAGGAAATTAGATAAAATAGCAAGATAATTGCTGGAAGACAGATGGATGTGTAAAAAACCTGATGAATCTGCATCTGAAACTAGCACTGAGAACACTGAGAACCAAACCAATTTACACTGCAGAGTCCTCAAAAGCCTCAGAAATTGAAGACGTTAGTTATTTTGGGAAACAGGGGTTGAGATAAAGGAGTTGCTATGACAAAGAGGATTTGTCTTTTCTACCACTCTGTGCCCACCTGCCAAGTGACTGTCCCTCCCTATCTCTGTAGAAGACAATACATTTATCCTGAAGATAGGGTATTGAAGGGTCTGTGATTGAAAATACAGACATAGTTGAGGGAAGAGGGAACAGATAAAAATAATAATTAAATAAATAATTGCTATTAAATATTAAAACCTCCTGTCCACTTACTTGCTATTTGGCCCTTAATCTCTAGGCAAGAGAATGGAATAATATCTTTGGGGAAATCTTTGGGGGAATACCTGAAGATACTGTAATCTAGGAGTTCATAACCAATAATACAGTGAATTTATTCTATGCTGAAGCTCTCAAATGGCAAACCCTGTCTGTGTGCTCAAAGTTTCCAACACAATTTTCTCATATTTTCCCTCTATCATATGAGCAGACAACCACAAATTACTAGACATCTGAGAAAATGTGAAATAGAGACCAAAATAAAAAGAAAAACTAGAGACTGTGTAGAAGAAGAAAACTTGACCAAAAAATCCATTAGCACATTCAGAAATATAGGAAGAAATACTGCATCCATAAAATGAGAACAGAACACTTTATTTTTCTAAAAAAAATATTATTTTTTGATTATATGTATTTATGGGGTACAGAGTTGACTATCAGTATTTGTGTACAGTATCTGATAATCAAGTCAATATTATTAGCATGTTCATCATTACAAATCATAATTATTCTTTGTGTCCCTTACCCAATTACTCCCTAATCCCCCCCCCTCTCCTTCTGAAAGTTCAACATTTTATTGTGTTTTTTTCTTTTCTTTCTTTCCTTCTTTTCTTTCTTAGCTCCCACTTATGAGAGGGGACATGCAGTATTTCTCTGTGTCCCTGACTTATTTTACTTAACATGATTTTCTCCAAGCTCATCTATGTTGCTGCAAATGGTAGAATTTCATTCTTTTTTTATGGCTGAGTAGTATTCTATTGTGTATATATACCACATTTTCTTATCCAGGCAAGTGGAAACATACAGAACAAATAGATCTCTTGGAAATAGAAATGACAGCCAAACAATGAACAAACAAAAAACCCCAAATCTCAGTAGAAGGATTGTAGAAAGAATGTAGAGCAAAAGGGAAAGATGGTAGAAAATAACAGAAAAAATATAATAATAATAATAACAAGAACAGCAACATGACGGCCAGGTCAGGAGGTTCAGTAGCTCTTACAGAAACCAAGAAAAAAATGGAGGGTAGAAAATAAAGAAATTTTACATCTGAATACCCAGAAAAGTTGATAAAAATATACCAACATGAATAAATTTTAGACCAATTGGTACAAAGGAAACATCTTTAAGGATTTTAAGAGGGGGAAAAAATCGTCACATTAAATGACTAAAAATCAGGATGGTTTTGGGCTTTTCAACATTTCAACAATGAAGATTTAAACATTCAAAAGAAAAAGTTCTAATCTAGAATTCTCTAGCTAAGACAAACCACCAAACAATTGAGAGGATACAAATTGAAACATTTTCAGACATGCACAATCTCCAAATTTTATCTCCCATGTGCTCCTTCTCAAAAGGCTACTGGAAACATAAAAGGATGTTCAACCTCATTAGCCATTAGGGAAATGGAAATTAAAACCACAGTGAGATATCACTAAAAAGCTATTAAACAGTTAAAATAGAAAAGGGATAATAACAAATGCTGATGGGGATGCACAGAAACTGAATCTCTTGTTTGTTGCTGGTAAGAAAGTAAAATGGAAAAGGCAGCTTGAAAAATAGTTTGTTGGTCTCTCATAAAACTTTACATGTGCTTACCATATAACCCAACCATTGCCACTCTTGGGCACTTATCTCAGAGAAATAAAACCTCATGTTCACCCAAAAACCTGTACGTGAATGTTTCTAACAGCTTTATTTACAACAGAAAAATCAAGGAACAGCCCAAATATCCTTCAGTAGATGAATGATTAAACTTACTTTGGTACATCCATACAATGGACTACTACTCAGCAGTTGAAAAGAATAAACTTTGTTGTGAGAATATTCAAAATCCTCTCTTCTTGTCTGAGGTGATGGATATGTAAGTTACCTTAATTTGATTATTACACATTGTATGTAGGTGTTGATACATCACACTGTACCCCATAAATATGTACAATTATTAGATGTCAATTTAAAACTTATGAATAAATGAAAAAAAAGAAAAAGAAAAAAGACATGGATTGGCCTCAAGGGCATTGTGCTTTGTGAAAAAAAGTAAATCTCAAGAGATTAAATGTACGATTCTATTTACATAACATCTTGAAATGGCAAAACAATGGAGATGGAGAATAGATTAATAGTTGGCAGGGAACAAAGATAGGGTTGGGGTGAGGTGTTAATGCAAAGAAGTAGCAAGAAGGATATTTTTGTGCTAATTAAACAGTTCTGTATCTTGATTGCAGTGATGGCTAAGAAATATATACATAGAAAAAATTGTATAGAACTACACACACATACAGGGGTACTTCGAAAAGTTTGTGGAAAAATAGAATTAAAAGATAATACAGATCTTTTCATGAACTTTTTGAGGTACGCTTTTATACACACATACAAATGGATGCAGTGTAAAAAAATATCAAAAACTGAATAAAGTCTGTTGTCCAGTTAATTGTAATGTACCAATGTCAGTTTTCTGGCTTTGATATTGTTCTACAGCTATATAAGTTGTCACCATTGGGGAAAGCTGGGTGAAGGGTACACCAGAATATTTCTGTAGCTTTAATGATAGAATTTTAAGTCTACAATTACTTCAAAATGAAAAAAGAAGCTTTAGAGAGCCTAAAATATAAAAATGTATTGAATTATAAAAAATTTATAAAATAAAATTTGTAAAAATTTATAAAATAAAAATATACACATATATTTATTTTTATTTATATGTCAGAAAATTATCCAGAAAACAGTTCTTAGAAACATTAAAATCAATAAATGTGTTATACTCAGAATGAAGAAAGAGAAAAAAAGCTCCTGGGGTAATTTTTTTTTTCATATTAAGGGAGGACAGTAAGGGAAATAAATGAGATATAAGACAAAAGAAGGGCCATGAAAAAGTCCCAGGATAATGAAAAGGAGATCCCAGGTTGGAAGCTATGAACCAGTAATGAAGGGTGAGGAGGCTAGATGGACATCTCCAGCAGAGACTCCTTCAAGAAGATGAGATTGGATGAGGTTGAAAATAATTTGTAATATGAAACAATGTGTTAAGAGGAGATTTTGAAAACTATTGGAAAGTTTGAGGGTGAAAAACAAGCAAAAAAAAAAAAAAAGTAAAGAAAAAAAGACAATTTCAGGGAAAAGAAACCCCATGCAGGTATAAAAAAATAAACTATTAAGTGACTCAGCTCAAATAGCATATTTATTCATAAAGATATAATCAGCATGTGTTTCTTTCTGCCCCAAGTTGTAAAACTATATGCAGAGGATGTGAAATATGCATGTGTGTGGTGCTTGGGAGTTAGAAATAGAAAAGGGAGTTAAATCCCGATTTTTCATAGTGAGAAGATCAATGTGTGGAGTGTACTAACATTAATAAAGGAAGTGTATTTCACAGGGCCTGGTTTCCGAGACCTTGTAGTTTCAGGTATAGCCTAATTTTTTAAAATTACACATAGAAATGTTAAGCTTGTGAAAGACAGGAAACTTTCCATGGGCTAAAGTCTCTGTTGTAGATAAAGAATTGTAACACAGCAAAATTGCTGGCTCTAAGGGCAGATGTCCTTGGTGCAGCCAAACCTAATGATTGTTGCCATGACAATTATCTTACTGTTCTTTTGTAATGATCTATGTTCCTTTTCTGTAATTTTCTGGCCTTGAGAATAAATACTGAGAGAAGACCCTAGTTCAGTGTTATTTTCCAAGGAGGAATGCCTCTTTCTTGAGGGTTCCTGGGAAAATTAACCCCTTTAGGGCTTCTCACTGATCAGAAGAAATGGGCTTTGAGTAATCCTTTGTGTTTCCATCACCCTGGAGGAGAGGTGACACAATCCTTCTCAACTTTTTTTTTTTTCTCACATATGGAATTCATTGAAAATGGTATTTGTCGGGTGCATGGCAGAACTAGAGGGATTTAGAGTTCCAAATGGGGATATTTACTACTCAAGATAAACGTGTATGATTAGTTGATTTTTTAAACCATGTGAATAAATGTGATGATTGAAATCTTAAAAAAATACTACTTTGGTTGCATGTGTGACAAGGCAAGTTAACATATTAAAAGGAAAAAAAATATGTTAAAATATGTTGAATTATTTATTTTTTCTCCTGTATCAACCATCAAGGATGTGATAGGAAGAATTATGGTCCCAAAGAAGATTCCATGGTCTAATTTCTAGAACTATAAATATGATGAGGTATCACACCCATGAATATGTTGTTGTTCATGGCAAAAGGGACTTTGCAGATAAATTTCAAGTTACTAATTACTCTTAGAATAGAGAGATTATTTCAGCAATGGGTTTAATCTATGCAGTAATTTATGGATCAGGCTTCACTCTCCAAGGACTTAGCATCTCTTGGAACTGGTCCCAATTTTACTAAAAACAAGCCTAATCGATTCTAGGAAAGACACATTATATTTGGAATAAGACAGTTTTTAAAAATTAGATAGCTTTTAAGTAAATCATAATGCTCCATCTTCCCATAGACTTTTTTTTTTATTTCCTTTTTGTCTTTTTTCATGACCGGCAACCATACTGGACCGGGACCGGCAACGGAATCTCAACCCTCGGTGTTGTACCCGCACTTCGCTCAGCCAGTGAGCGGCTGGTTTGTATGTGGGATCCGAACCCTCGGCGGGAACGCCGCTGCGCTCCCAAATGGCACACTGTAGCAGTGCGCCACCGGGCCAGCCCTTCCCATAGACTTTTGCATCTTGTCTTATAAAGAGGTACTTTATACATTTACATTACCTTGTTGGCTCCTAAACACATTTGACTTTGTCAGCTGCAGACCCAAACTCGTTGATGGAACAGTATTGTGTGTCTCAGAAAGGGGAGGTAAGGGGGGAAATGCCTTTGAAAAGAGAGAAAAGAGGGATTTCTGCAAATTGAAAGGTGACTATGGGTTCTGGGGGCACTTGCAGCTTCTGATTTGCTCCCTAGAATCTCCCCCAGTGGGATACATGGACCTCAGAGAGGATGGATTCTTACATTCTTACATTGTCCTATCCAAAATCTAGACCATAGGCATTGCATTCTTGCAATTTTGGAAAAATTCCTGTGTTTCAAGTGTAGGATGGAAGCAACAGTTCACAGGAAACACAGGGTCTGCCTGAGCTGGGACAATGAATTTCTCCATGGTAACTGGTGTGAAGCAGTCACTGATGACAGAAATCACCTCTCCAATGACTTGGCACTATTTAAGACCCCAGAGTCCCTGTGCATATGTGCATACATGTGTTTGTGTGTATTGGGTAGGTATGGGGCTGAATGGGCAAGAACGACTGCATGAGTTAGACTCTCAAAGAGAGAATTTGAATAAAAATTGTAAATATATACAAGGATACTTCAAAAAGTTCATGGAAAGATTCACATTATTTTTCAATTCTATTTTTCCATGAACTTTTTGAAGTACGCTCATATTTCCTGAACACCAGAGTTTGTGGACTTAAAGTTAAACCCATTATATAAGCACTATAGAAATGTGTGCTAATCCAGCTGAATCAAAAAGTGGGAATTATAAGTATTATTCAGAATAAGTCAAATACAAGTTGGTGGTCATTCAGGAACTGGAAGTCAATTCAGGTAGGGACTCTACCAAGATAAAAATATCCTGGGGAGTTCAGGAAACTAATCCTTACTACAAAGGCAAAGGCAGCAAGGGTCATGTAGACAATCTCTCCTTATCTATACCTCATTATTCTACTACACATAACTTCTTCACTTGCTTCTAGGTAAAGAGTCGAGGCTTCCATTTAAGCTTTTAAAAACAATTCGTTGAATGCCTACTAAAGGCAAGCCTTTGTGCTATATTCTGTAGAAGACACATAAGACCCAGTCTGGATTATTCACAAGAGGGTGAGAGAACTACAATAGTGCATGTGATTTCAAAAAATAAGGAGGTTGGGGAGGAGATCTCTGGAAATATCTGTTTTAGAATTTTTGAAACAGGAAGAGTAAAACACAGAAGCCAGCGAGCATCATGAAAATTGTAGAAAGAAGGGTTGGTTTACAACTCCAAATGTATCAAAGAGATCGAAGAGAAAAAAGATTGAAAAATGCGATTAGGTTTGGAAGGTTAAGAGTAACTGGTGGCTTTTGATAACACAATTTCCTTTGACCACAGAGGATGTAATTATATGTCATAAAGGTTGAGAAATTAGAAGCAGAGAGTGTAAGCATATGGAAGGGAGCTAGAGCTACATTCAATACACGTTTTGACATATTTTCTATTATCCCAACTGCATCTCTGCCATTTCCTGTCTCTAGGAATGTTTTAGTCTCCTTCCTATCCACCACATTCTGTATTCGCTGCTGCATTCTACTTTGTTAATAAATGAACAAACCTGATGTACATATCCTTAACATAGATTTGGGGAGGGAAAGTAACTGGAAGGATTGAAAACAGCAAAACGGGAACGGTGGGAGTGATTTTTGTTTCTTGCTGACTCTTTTAGTTCTTGAGCCTTTAGAGAGCCTGCATAGGCTACTTCCTGGTTAACTCTCTGAGCCCCTATAATGCATAAAGGAGGCGAAAAATATTAGCGCTATAGAAAAGTAGGTCCATTCAAATGTTAAGTTGTAAAATGAATTGGTGATCCTAAATTGAAACACTAACTTTGATGACAAAAAATTTACCTGTGAGTTATTCTTTCACCCCCAGAAAGTGCTAATATACAGTAACATTTGGTTTGTTGTCATTTTATTTTAATTAAGGACAAATTCTTTGAGTGTTCTGCATGCCCTTCATTTTCTGGTGAGTGAATCGAGTAGCAACCACAGTTGAGAACATAGGTTGGAGGAGACTATATTGTTTTTCCCTAATTTGGTTCCATGACTGGGGGCAGTGTAGTATTTGGTGGATTCTGCATGTTAGTCAGAGTCTTCAGATTGCTGTTGATCTTTTGGACAAAATGAGGTAGAAGTAACGTTCAGCATTTCTTTGTACGAATTTGGGCAAACTGTGCTTTGTTGCATATCATGTTCTGAATCTATATCAGACAAATAGGTTAAATATGTGTCTTGTACTGAGCTTTGGCAGAAAGAAGAATGAAAATCCAGCTTCATGTCTTCTGATTTCAGGTCCCTTGGTTTTTGGACTGTATATTTCTTGTCCTTTGGTTCGATGTCTCTTGTCTGCATACTGCTTCCTTGCATATCTTCTTTCTGTTTAACTCTGGATTGAAAGTCTTGTTGGTTCTTATC
The DNA here is from genome assembly GCF_000696425.1 of Galeopterus variegatus. NCBI lineage: Eukaryota > Metazoa > Chordata > Mammalia > Dermoptera > Cynocephalidae > Galeopterus > Galeopterus variegatus. The sequence goes on along the minus strand of NW_007733670.1, from coordinate 11,604 downwards.
TTGACCCTTACTTCCTTGAAATGGAACATTTTGTAATTGCTGATGTAGGTTATCTTGGGCTGTGGTGTGCTGAGTTTGGGCTTCTTGGTACAGAGCTTTCTGCTCTAGGACTTCTTTCTCTAATACATCTTGGGTTTGCCAGGCATGGGGTTCCCTGTTCAGGGAATGCTGCATTTCTAATTGACATTCTCGTGCCTTCCAATTTTTGTTAATCCAGTCTTGAGTTCTCCAGTCTTGACCTCGAGTCGCCCAGTATGGAGATAGCTTTTGGGGGGATTGCAAGTCTTGGTTTTGCTGGATTTGGGATTCCCAACCTTTTGTAGCTTTCTCCATTTGAGCTTGCTGTCCTTCAGCTTGCCAATTTTGGGATTGTCCCTTTGGGGATTTCTCCTCTTGGGCTCGCTGGTCTTTGGTTTGTTTCTTTGGAGATTGCTCCTCTTCAGCCATTTGGTCTTCAACTTGCTCTTTTCTGGATTTTTGCTTCGGGAATTGTCCCCCTTTGGACTGCCAATCTTCAACTTGCTGATCTGGAAGTTTCTGTATGGTTTGATTATATTGGGCTTGCTTATCTATGGAGTGCCTCTTTGAGGATACCTGATCTTTGATTTGCTGGTCTAGGGATTTTCTTTTTGGAGATTTCCAGCCTTTGCTTTGCCGGTCTGAGGAATGCCTTCTTGGGGGTTGCCAGTCTTTGGTTTTCTGGTCTAAGGAATGCCGTTTTGGAAATTTCTTGCTGTGGAGTTCCTCTTCAGATTTCCATTCTTGGGTCAGTTCCATGACTTCTGATCGAATGTTTTGATATGATACATATAAAAATTGCTCGTTTTGAGGTTGGGGATCTAAGGGTTGTTGAGGTAGGTGTTGTATATTAGGGAACTGTGCTTGATGGACAGTTCGGGCTTCGGATAGAATGGCTTGTGTTGGTATATCTGGGAGTGCATTTTGGTATAGCATGTCTTGGGATGGGATACTTTGGTATGGTGTATATTGGGATGGTGTACTTTGGTAAGGTGTGTATTGGGATGGTGTACTTTGATATGATGTGTGTTGGGATGGCATACTTTGGTATGGTGTGTCTTGGTATACTATGTTTTCAGATGGCATGTTGTGGGATGATGTGTCTTGGCATATATCTTGAGAGGGCAAGTTTTCAGATGTCAGGTCATAAAACTGTTTGACATGGGATTTGGGGGATTTAGATGTCATGGCTTGTTCTGGTTGGGATTTTACTGGCAGAGCTTGGGATGGCAAGTCTCCAGGTGGTAAAGTTTGGAGTGTGTATACAGAATGGATTGGAAAACCTTGGTCCTGCAGCAATTGAGTTTGTCTTTGGGGAGGTTGTACTATAGAAGATTGCAGGTTTTTGTCTTTTAGTTTTTCAATTGTAGACTTTTGCTGACTGTGCATAATATTTTCTGGGAGTCTTTTCTCTAATATGGGAGGCAAATGTTTCAGCTCAATTTCTTCCTCTGAAAATTTGAAAGGTGAAGCGATCCTTTTCTGTTGTTCATATGGCACAGATGCAGCAGGAGTGTATTGACTGTCTGTACTATAATTACCTGGCTGTGACACGGATTGGGAGGGTAAAGGACTTTTTGAGACTCTTAACTTGAAGAAAACATAGCCTCCAAAGAAAACAGTTTGTGCATTTGTTGTTGTATTATCACTGGAAGATTCTTCTTGAAGCTCAAATTGTAATTGATCAATTTCTTCTGGGGCAGGTCGTTCAATATTTTGAGTAACATCCGAAGGCAAGAAAAATACAATCTATAAAACCAAGGGGGAGAACATTAATACAACATAATCATTTTTGATGCTCTCTCCTTTTTGTATCCCAAATTATTTTTCATCTCTGACTTAAAACAGAAGATAGGAAGTAACATCCAAATGAAAAATGAGAAAACTAACAACAGTCCTGCCTTTACCATCAACTCATTTGTATTATTTTGGACAAGTCATTGGCCCTCATTTCCTTGAATATTGAACAGATGAATTTGATAAATATTTCCTCAAATATTCCTCCCGTACTCAATATCATAAAGCTTTAAGACATTTTCAATCATTCAGTCAATATTCACATATTCAGGTTTAATCGATAATGATTTATTGATCATCTAGGCAAACTAAATGCTGGGGATCAAAGATAGTTTTGCCTGCTTCTCACAATTATAAGTAGACCAACATACCAGTAGGCAACCATAATACAATTCGGCAAATGCTATTCTAGAAATATGAGTAGGTACTAAGTGCTTTAGGGTAATATAGAAGATGACCTAATTCTGAGAGAGCCAAGAAATGCTTCATAGAAGAGGTGGTATTTGGTCTATGTCTTGATGGATGAATAGGAATTCCTCAGGCATAATAGGTAAGATGAAGTAAGATCGGAGTCAAAATCCGTGTAGAGGAAATGGTGGAAAGAGTGGGCACAGGAAACAAGGTTATGATACAACATGTTCTGGTAGCAGATGGTAAGAAGTTAGATATCATTACATGGTATGCTATGTTAGGAAATTTAAACTTTCCCTTTCAGATAAATCTATTGGAGTTTTGTAAACAGCTAAGTGACAGCATCTGATGTAATCATTTTTTTTAATCAAAAATTTTTTTAGATAATTTGTTATACATACATGTGGGGTACAACATTGATTTTCAATGTTCAACTGTGTACAATGTGCAATGTATTATGTTCCAGCAATCCCACTACTGGGGATATATCCAGAGGATTGGAAAACATCAGGTCTGATGTAATCTTTAGTCTTTACGTTCTTTCTTATGTTATTATTATAATATATTTTTTTAGGGAATTGTCATTACAGCCCAACCTGCTGATTTTTAGCAACTTGTGCCCTTTCTGACTAGTCATTCATACAGTCAGAATAGACTAGTCTATTAATTATGAATGAATGAATTATGCTTACTTTGTTGGTTAATAGCAGGCTTATATTGAAAATCTATACATTCTCTTACACTATACACTGTCTTTCTCCACCCTCTTAATCTGTTTTTCACACCTATATTTTATCCCCATTGGAGGACTATTTGTGAGAATAAATGGTACTTTGGGGAAAATTTCTGTATTTTTACTCATCCCCAAAATTTGTTTAACTTGAATTGTATTTTATTTGTTAAAAGGGAGGCTTGGAGGCATAAATTATAGTTTCTTTGTTTATTCAAGCTCTTACATGCTATGATTTTAAATTTCTTCATTCTTAATGATAACTAAGTGATTACCAGGTGCTAGGCAAAGTTCCAAAGTCATCTCAAGTAATTGTTATAGCATCTCTATGAGGTTATTATCCTTGTTTTAGAACTGAGGGACCTGAGGTTCAGAGATGTTAAGTAACCAGAAACATGTCATAGAGATGTTCACTTGTGAAACTAGGATTAATACCTTGCAGTTGAATCCTGGGTCCTGTGCTTTCCTTTCTAATCTATGCTTCCCTGTAATAACCATTTCAGACACTCCTTACTTCAGGGTGGTTATAACTGAAGGCTGTACAAAATAAGGCTTTTCGCCACAGTAGCTGGCACAAATAAATTTCTTAGTAAATATAAAGAGTTCACCTTCCCCTTTATTTTCTTGAGACCAAGGTGCATATTGTATTATCTTTGAATACACTGTTGTACTTGGGACATTGCTATGCCATGGTAGATTAAAAAGCTCTACTGAATTCAGTAGAGTAGTTATTTAGTGTGAGTAATTTGCTTTAATATTTCTCCTAAAGGGCTTCCAACAGGGTTTTGTATTCTTCTGTAGTTGTATAATATACAAATAATATAATAAAGATGTAATCATGAGATGAAAAATTATAAAAGCCAATAACCATTCATGATTAGAACTCTCTGCTAAACAAGATGTCAGATTTAAGAATAATGTCATATTTAAGAGTAAAATAATGAACATTTTTTCACCCTAAGATAAGGAACAAGGAAAGGTTGGGTATGCTTAACACACTCTATACTGGAGAGTCTATGCAGTGTAAGAAGGCAAGAAAAGTAAAGCATAAAGTTTGGAAGTAAAAATGTCTTTATTCACAGATAGAGTGGTTATCTAACAAGAAAATTCTAGGAAATTTATTAAAAAGCTACAAGAAGTAATAAGTAAGTTTAGTAACATCATAGTATATAAAAATGTACAATAAATTTACATTTTTATATGTAGGAATGGACATTTGAAAAATAAAATTTAAAAATACCAAATGCAATATCAAGAAAAAACATAAAATAATTAAGGATGCACTTAACAAAAATTTGTAAAACTTATACACTGAAAACTACAAAATATTGCTGAGAAAAATGAAAGGAGATGTAAGAAGATATAGACATATTTCATAGACATGAATCAGAAGATTAAATATTATTAAGAAGTAAATCATTCCTAAATTATCTGTAGGTTCAGTGCAATTTCAACCAAAATTCCAGCAAGATTTTTGTAGGAACTGATAAACTGATTGTAAAACTTACATGGAGATTCATAGGACCTAGAACAGCCAAAACAACTTTGAAAACGAAGAGCAAAGTTGAAAAATTTATACTACCTGATTTCAAGAATTACTCTACAGTGACCTCAGGAAAAAAGGCAGAAAAGGAAAATCCAGGAATCCTTCTTTTTACCTAAACAACAACTGTGTTGTAAGAAACTGTACAAAGTAAATATCTTGTAACTCTGGAGTCTATTTGAACACTTGCAGCTTTGGGGCAAGAGCTTAGCTAGTAAATTGAGGTTAAGATAAGTCAATTTTAGCTTTCGGCATGGCAGTTATTACCCATCTCCTAACTCCAGCCCTGTGGCGGGCAGCTGGAAAATGGTAGCCCATGTTCCTGGTGTGGTTTTCTGAACCTTGTCCTCAAAATATCAACGTTCTGTGTTCTGATTTCCTATTGCTACTTCTGATCAGTGAGGTGCTGTCACAGAGACTGGATGGCATTATTTCAACCCTCACTGGCTAAAGTAGCTTCCCAGGGAAGCTGTTCCAATTTTCAATGTTGTTTGGGTGTTTGAAAACAACTGCATATATGAGTGAATGTGGAAAGCTACCATGCACGCCCAGGGAAAGATGCAGGCTCAGAAAAGACCCAAGAAGATCTTAAGCTTTCACCTCAGGCTGATCCTTGGCATAGAGATGCTCTGCAACAAACGAAAAAACAAAAAGCCACCAAATCCTGAGGAAGGGGAGAATATGACCTCCACAGTTAACACGTTATAGGATTCAAATGTTCAGTTTTCAACAAAAAAGTACAAAATATGTAAACAAACAGTAAAATATGACCCATTCAATGGAACAAAATAAATTGACAAATCATACCTGAGGAAGCTGAGACTTTGGAACTACTAGGCAAAATCTTAAAAAAAAAAAAAAAAAAAAAAAAAAAAAACTGTATTAAGAATGCAAAGAGCTAAAGAAAGTCATGGAAAACCACAGAAAAATGAGGTATGAACAAAATAAGAATATCAATAAAGAGATACAAATTATAAAAAAGAAATGTAAAAAGAAATTCTGGAGCTAAGCTCTGGAGCTAAAATAAAAAATATGCTAGTGGGGTTCAAAAGCAAATTTGAACAGGCAGAAGACAGAATCAGCAAGCTTGAAGACAGGGCAATTGAAATTATTGTGTCTGAAGAATAGAAGCAGAAAGGAATGAAGAAAAGTAAACAGAGGCCAAGGGACCTGTGAGACACCATCAACAGACAGCATGTGCACTGCAGGAATCCCAGAAGAGAAAGAGAAAATGGCAAAAATAATATTTGAAGAAATTAAGGCTGAAAACTCCCCAAATTTGATAAAATACATGAATCTACAAATCCAAGAAGCTGAATAAACTCTAAGTTGGATAAAGTCAGTGACTCACATCATGACACTTTATAGTCAATCTGTTAAAAGCAAAAGACAGAGAATCTTGAAAGTAGAAAGAGAGGAGTGATTCGTCAAGTACAAGAAATCCTCAAAAAGATTATCAGCCAATTTCTCATCAAAAACCTTGGAGGCCAGAAGGCAGTGAGGTGATATATTCAAAGTGCTGAAAGAGAATTGTTTATCTGGCAACATTGTCGTTGAAGGTGAAAGAAACTAAGACATTTCAAAATAAACAAAATTTGAGGAAGTTCATTACCACTAGAACTGCCTTGCGAGAAATACTAAAGGGAGTCCTTGAAATGAAAGAAACTAGACAATAACTCAAAGCCATATGAATAAATAAAGGTTTCAGTAAGGTAAATGCATGGACAATTATGAAAGCTGCCATATTGTAATTTGGGACTGTAAATCCAGTTTTTATTTTCTACATAATTTAAAGTACAAATGCATAAAAACAATTATTAATTTATGTATTGGACATCAAATGTACAGATATAATTTGTGACAACAATAACAAAGTGGGGGTGGAGCTATATATGAGCAGAGTTTTTGTATGTTATTAAATTTAAGTTGATATAAATTCAAATTAGATTATTATAACTTTAGGGAATTAAATGGTTTCCCAATAGTAACTAAAAAAAAAAATCTACAGAATATATACAAAAGGAAATGAAGAGGTAGCCAAAATATTTTACTACAAAAATATTAACTGAACACAGTGGAAGGCTGTTATGGAGGAAATGAGGTACAAAAAAGCTGTAAGACATATGGAAAAAATAGCAAAATGGCAGAAGTAATTTTCTTCTTAGTATTTATTTGTTAATGGATAAAATCCTTCAATCAAATAACAGGGATTGGCTGAATGAATTAAGGAAAAAAGGCATGATACAATTATATCCTGTGTAGAGGAGACTCACTTTAGATCCAAAAGCACAAATATGTTGAAAGTGAAATGATGGAAATAATTACTCCATGCAAATGCAACTAAAAGAGGGCTGGAAGGCTATACTAATGTCAGATAAAATAGACTTTAAATAAAAAGATTACAAGAGATGAATAACTTTATGTATTAATAAAAATTTCAATAGAGCACAAAGATATAACAATTATAAATTTGATACACCTAAAAACACACCCTTACAATTGATGAAACAAAACTGACAAAATTGAAGGGAAAAATAGGCAGTTTTACAATAATAATTGGAGATGTCACTACTCCCCTGTTCAACAATGGGTAGAACAACCAGACAGATAAGTAAGGAAATAGAGGACTTGAACAGCACAATAAACCAAGTAGACTTAACAAACACATAAAGCACTTCAACCAACAATGGCAAAATGCACACTCTTTCAAAGTGCACCTGATACATTCTCTAGGATAGGCCATATGTTAAGCCACAAAAAAGTCTCAATAGATTTAATACAAAGTATCTTCTCTAGCCACAACAGGAAAAAGTTAAAAATCAGTAACAGAAAGAAAACTGGGAAATTCACAAATATGAGCAAATTAAACAGCACACTCTTAACCAATGGGTCAAGGAAGAAATTACAAAAGAAATTTAAAAATATTTTGATATTAAGGCAAATAAAAACATAACATACCAAAACTTATGGGATGCGGTGAAAGCAGTGCTAAGAGTGAGCAAATTAAACAGCACACTCTTAACCAATGGGTCAAGGAAGAAATTACAAAAGAAATTTTAAAATATTTTGATATTAAGGCAAATAAAAACATAACATACCAAAAGTTATGGGATGCGGTGAAAGCAGTGCTAAGACAGAGATTTACAGCAGGAAATGCCTAAATTAAAACAAAAAAAATCTCAAATCAATAGTCTTACATACTACAAGGAAATAAAAAAGAGCAAACTAAATCCATAGCTAGCAGAAGAAAGGAGATAAAGGTTAGGGCAGAGATAAACAGAATAGAGAATAGAAAAACAATAAAGAAAATCAATGAAACCCTATGTTGGTTCTTTGAAAAGATCAACAAAATTGACAGACATTAACTAGACTAAAAAGGAAAATAAAAACAAGACACAAATAACTAAAACAAAAATGAAAGTGAGGACAGAAATAAAAAGTATTATAAGAGAGCACTATGAACAATTGTATGCCAAAAAATTAGATACTATATGAGAAAATGACAAAATTTTTGAAATGAGTTACCTAAAATGATTCAAGAAGAAATAGAAAAACTTGAGATCTATAACAAAATAACCACATACAAAAATTAACTAAAAATGGATCGAAAACTAAACCTAAGAGATGAAACTATAAAATTCATAAGAGAAAAATTGGGAGAGGTCTTGACAACATTGAACTTGCAATAATTTCCTGAATGACACCCAAGTACAGACAACAAAAGAAAAGCATAGATAAATCAGATTTCGTAAAAATCAAGAACTTTTGTGCATCAAAGAAAGGATACTGTCAAGAAAGGGAAAGGACAACCTACAGAATGGGAGAAAACATTTACAAGTCATATGTCTAATGAGGGATTAATATCCAGAATAAAAAAAGAACTCTATGATACAACAACAAAACAAACAACGCAATTTGAAAATGGGCAAGGGACTATAACAGATGTTTCTCCAAAAAAGAAAACCATATATAAATGGCCAATAAGCACATGAAAAGATGCTGAACACCCCTAATTATTAGGAAAATGCAAATCAAATTCATAATGGGATACCACTTCATGCCCATTAAGATGGCTATTATAAAAACAAACAAAATAAAACGTGCACTGCTGGTGGGAATGTAAAATGTTGCAACCACTGTGGAAAACAGTTTGGCCATTTCTCAAAAGGTTAAACACAGAACTACCATATAAACTAGCAATTCCACTCTTAGATACATATCCAAAAGAACTGAAAGCAGGGACTTGAACAGATATCTGTATGCCAATGTTGATAACAGCATTATTCGCAATAGGCAAAGGTAGAAATAACCTGTGTCCATAAACAAATGAATTGCTAAACAAAATATTGTATATATACACAATCAATGGAAAACATTTTATTCAGCCAAAAAAGGAATGAAATTTTGATATATGCTACAACATGGATGGACCTTGAAAACATTATGCTTAGTCAAAAATGCCAGATACAGTGGGACAAATATTGTATGATTCCACTTACATGGGTTATCTGGAATAGGCAAATTTATGATACAGAAAATAGGATAGAGGTTACCAGGGACTGGAGGAAGGAGAAAAGGGTGAGTTAATGTTTCATGGTACAGGGTTTGTGTTGGGCATGATGAAAAAGTTCTGAGCATAAACAGTAGTGAGGATTACACAGCATTATGAGTGTGTTTAATGCCTTGACTTGTACACTTGCAAATGGTCAAAAAATAAGAGTATATAAAATACTTAAAAATTATGAATATTTTACCACAGTAAAAAGAGAATTACTTTTCTTTTTGCATCCTCACCAGCATTTGCTATTTTTTGTCTTTTGATAATATCTGTTCTAATTGGGGTGAGATGATATCTCATTGTGGTTTTGATGTGCATTTCCCTTGTGATTAGTTATGTCGAGCATTTTTTCATGTACCTGTTGTTCATTTGTATATTTCCTTTTGAGAAATGTCTATTCAGGTCATTTGCCCATTTTTAAATTGGATTATTTGGTATTTTTTTTTTCTGTTGAGTTATTTAATTTCCTCAAATATTCTGGACAGTAATCCCTTGTCAGCTGAATAGTTTGTAAATATTTTTTCCCATTCTTCCAGTTGCCTCTTCACTCTGTTGATTGTTTCCTATGCTGTGCAGAAGGATTTTAGTTTGATGTAATCCCGTTTGTTTATTTTAATGCTGGTGAGGATGCAAAAAGAAAAAGTAATTCTCTTTTTATTGTG
>NW_007733670.1:0-301 GCF_000696425.1 Galeopterus variegatus | reverse complement strand
TAGGGAAAGCTCTGTTAGAACACAAAAAGGACTAACCATAAAAACAAAAAATGAAAAACTTCATCAAATTTGTCATTTGAAAGAAACTATTAAAATAAAAGGGCAGGCCACAGAATGGGAAAAAAATTAGCAATACATATATCTGAAGAAAGGACTTGTATTAAAAATCAGTTAGGCTCTTAAAACTCAATAATAAGATAGTCAATCCAATAAATGTCAGACATATCTCAAAAGAAGATATACAAATGGACAATAAACATATAGCACAAGTCATCAACAATAGTCATTAAATGCAAATTAA
>NW_007733669.1:70767-106355 GCF_000696425.1 Galeopterus variegatus | reverse complement strand
ACATATTCAGCCACTCGCTGGTCCACCAGAGCAAACCTCCCATTCTTGGGGCCTCGGAATGCACGCCGCATAGCATGGGCATTCTGGAGCTGCGGCTTCACTTTGCGCCAGTCTCGAACATTTTTTTCCAATACTCCGAACTGCTTGGCAGCCTGGCAGTTGTTGGTGCTCTCGGCATATTCCACCACCATTAACTTGAACCCTGCGTCGTAACTGCGGCGCATGCCCCGGCTGAACTGAAACTTCCCAGCTATGTCGTCAGCAGAGAGGTCACAGCCTGAGAAGCCCATGGCCATGTAGAAGGGGCACCCCTCACTCCACTCAGGCAGCTCCGTGATGTCCCGGGGCAGGCGGAGGCCAAAGCTGTCCAGGTGCTGAGGCTGAGCAAACTGGGGGGTGGTATTCACGGGGCCTGCCCAATTTGGAGGCTTTACATCAGATTCTTCGTTTTCTGGGAGACAAACAGGGAGGGGTAGAAATAATGCCAGTAAGCAAAATGGTTTATTCTCTGGCTTTTTAGGGTCGAAATGCCAAGAGTACCTTAACCTGAGGTTCACCAAAAGTAGTAACGTTAATAACAGATAACATTTCCTAAGTCTTAACCCATGTGCCAACTTACATTGATTACCTCATCTAATTCTCACAATAACTGTGGGTTATCACTGGTCCTTCTTTGCAGATGAGGAAAGTGAGGAGACAGAGGTTAAATAAAGCAGTAAGACAGCCAAGCTAGAAAGTGGCAGAGCTGGGAACTGAACGCAGGCAACAAGCTAGGACCAAATAATTTGGGGGCTGTGTTTGGGCCAAAACATTTTTTATGTGGATGAGAATCCAAATATAATCCATATTACTACATAATATAACAGGGACTTGGATATATCCTGGCTGAATCACATCCCTTGAACCAAGAAAACGTATAGCAGAAACCACACTTAGCAAAGTTAAACTCATAAGGCAGCAAACAGGTTCTTATACACCAACATTAGAACTGTGTTTCACTGCATGTTTATATTTAGAAGGTGGTCACGGAAACTGAATGTGACTTGGGAAAATTACCATATCGCACCAAAACTAAAATGCCATCAGAGTTGTAGGATGCGTCATTATGTGCCATTAAGAAAGAAAAAACTGCCATTAATTAACTATGACATGCCATCGATTTTAAGAGGCATTCTCAATTTCAGAGATGTTAAAGTGGTGTGTGGGGGGGAGTATGTCTCTGAATCAATGAAATATGGCATTTTAAACTTTTACCAATAGAGAAAAGGCAAATAAAACTATTTTTGCTATCTGGAAGCTATGCTGTATTTATACGACTGCTACCCTCCCAACCATTTTTCTTGATAAAGGACTAAGTATTTCTAGACATATTTTCTCACAATATGTACTACAGCTGTTACTGCCTCTTCTATCCAGCATGAAATGGCCAGGAAGCCATAGTAAATAACTGAAAACATGCTTCCTCTCACTATTCCTCAGTTTGCAGCACTGTACGCTGTGCTACTGAAGGGGCCACGTTCACCCAGGATGTATGCTGGACCACATGCTGTACAGCCTTTCTCTTCATCCACACACAAGCTTGTTCATCAAGTCTTATTACCCACAGTTGACAGATGAAGAAATGGAGGCTCAGAGAGGTGAAAGAAGTTGCCTAAGGTCACACAGCATTGTAAAGAGGGAGATTTTTATTTTATTTTAAAAAGATGACTGGGTAAGGGGATCTTAACCCTTGACTTGGTGTTGTCAGCACCACACTCTCCCAAGAGAGCTAACCGGCCATCACTATATGGGATCCGAACCTGCGGCCTTGGTGTTATCAGCATAGGTGAAAGAAGTTGCCTAAGGTCACACAGCATTGTAAAGAGGGAGATTTTTATTTTATTTTTAAAAGATGACTGGGTAAGGGGATCTTAACCCTTGACTTGGTGTTGTCAGCACCACGCTCTCCCAAGAGAGCTAACCGGCCATCACTATATGGGATCCGAACCTGCGGCCTTGGTGTTATCAGCACCGTACTCTCCCAAGTGAGTCACAGGCCGGTCCTTAAAGAGGGAGATTTTTAAACTCCAAAGACTGGCACTGATCTTTCTGCCTCACAGCCCTGCCTCAGTCTTAAGATACTCCACAGAAATGTATACAGAAACTGAAAATCCAGCTTCATATTGCTCCCGTTTAGATGGATCCTGAACTGGCTTATTCTGAGTACCTGCCAAGGTTCCTCCTTGGAGCTGCCACTCGTCAGAACTCCGAGACTCCTCCCCCTCCAACCGAGTGATCATGTCTGGCTTAGGGAATGGGAATTCTGTATGTTGGAAATAAAACAGGGAACAGCTGTGTGTTACTGTCCTGGAGCACTACCAAAGTAAGTACTTTATGATACCGGAGAAACACCCCACCCCTTTGTGAAAGACAAAAGGTTCAGGGATACTTAATGGAAAAATACAATGGAAAATAGGTTTGTCCAAGGGAATTTATGGATCTCTGCTGCTGAGGGCTGGTACCAGTAACAACACAAAAAGAATCGTATTTAGCAGGGAAGTGGGTGGATGCAGCTACTGATCTAATGAACATTTTGGTACCTGTATGAGTAAACCGGGCAACCTTCCAAATGGCCACATTCCAATAAGATGGATAGGATCAGTGCCAGGAGGGGAGCGAGCATTTTTGTGGGCACGTCCCCAAGCTTCTGAGGCCGACAGGAAAATGAGGCCTGCCTTCCCTCTTAAGGAACAACGAAACCCAGGCCCATATCCATGGTGACATTTCTAAGGTTATGTGTTTTTTAAATGCAAATGCCTGGGTTGAAGGGGGGCGGTTCTGGGAGGTGGCATGAGTGGCTGAGTAGAAGGGCACACTATTTATATCCTGCCCAAATCAAAAACAGGAAATCAAACGGGCACAGGCACCGAGGGGACAGAGTCCACATTCAGGAGACAGAGATGTTGGACACACCAGAGAAGAGACATGGAAACAATTCTCTGGGCTAAAAGCTTCCAGGAGACAAAGGAAAACAAAGTTTTACCCAGGGACAGGACAGTGTCATAGTTCATCCTCATGACTTCCCGGTAGAGGGCCTTTTGTTGCTCCGTCAAAACTTCCCACTCCTCGTCGGAAAAATATATGGCCACCTCATCAAATAGGGCCGGTACCTGCAACAGTGAACAGGCCTTTCTCAACGACTCATAGGCACATGCAGACATAGACTTTCACACTGGGCAGGATCTCCCAGGTCAGGTAAGGGGCCCCGACCTGGGGGACTTGGTCTGTCCACATTCACACGGCTACCAGAGGCAAAACGAGGGCAGGAGCACAGCAGCTGCCAACCCCTCAGTTCACAGACAGGGAAAGCAGCAACTGAGAGGATCACTCCCTACTGCCCATCACCAGGTCGGGGGACAGTAGACATCCACACACTGCAGCAAGAGCTGTTCACAGAGATGGAGGACAGCCACGCCAGAGAAAGTGCCCTCACCAACACACTCACCCCAACCCATGCCTCCTAGCCTCCAGTCAAAGACCCTCAGCCCAGGGTAGGTGGAGTGGGGTGGGTTTGTGAATTGGAACAGGATTACTGCTCTCCACGGTATCTTTGTGGTTTTCCAGGGCACTCCATTTCCAAGGGCACTAACTCTAGTGTTTGACTTGGAACCCAAAGCTGCTCAGGGAGGAGCCAGTGAGGGAAGGGGCCCTACTTGGCCTTTCCAATCCACAGGAGCATGAGTCGAAGAGAAGGGCTAATTAGAGCTTAATTCACGTAACGAGATGCCACAACAAACTAGTTTGCTTTGATGCCTAGACCAGGTCAACAGGAAGCAGAAAGCCCTAAGGACGTCCCCTTTTCTGCAGAGATGGCTCTCCTCCCCTGTCCCTCTGCTTTCCCCACTCTCCCCCTTCCCTGCCACCAGCAGAAAGGGTCCTCAGTAGCCAAAGGCAGTAGAGCCACCCAAACCAACCTCCTCCTGTTTTTTAAACAATTTGCTTTTCTTTTTACTATGTTTTTTTCTTTCAGTCATTAAAAATTCTACTCCAAAGCTCATCATATTTAGTGGTAGGAAATCACTGGGCAGCTTATTTCAGGCTGGTTACTTTGTATTCTCACCTTCAAATCTATTCCTCAAAGTAGCACCTTGGGTTTGGGTGATTGTGATATTGTTTTTCCTGAGCTTAGAACATTAGTGTTTGTCCAGCCTGCAGCCTCTGCAGGTGTCAGACCATCAGTCACTTAGACACGCTGCAGGCCCACTTACTTTCTCCCCAACCCACAGCACCTGACGCACAAGGAGCACTGACTAGAAAAGGTCCTGTATCTGCTTCATTTATCTCCCCCAACAACCCTGTGAAGGAGTAGACATCCCCATCTAACCAAGGAGGAAATGGGCTCAGAGAGGCCTCATTTCCAGGTTGAGTCACACAGCCAATAAATGGCAGGGCTGAGATTCGGACTCAGCACTGTCTGACCCCAAGGCTCCACTACACAGGGAGCAAAGCTGCCTCCCAGGTGACTAACCCTCAACTCTCCCACCTCTGTGCTCCAGCTGTCCTCAGCTGCTTGCAGGTCCCTGAACAAACCATTCCTGACACCTCCATATGTCTGCCCATACTTCTCCCCGGGCCTCGGAGGTCCTCCCCATTCCTGGCCTGGCTAACACCCACCCACCTTCCGAGACTCAGCCCAGATGTCCCTCAGGAGGCCCAATCTGCTCCCACGGTGAGCACACCTACACGTGCCTGGGATGCCCTGGGCTCAATCCTGGCCTGGCTAACACCCACCCACCTTCCGAGACTCAGCCCAGATGTCCCTCAGGAGGCCCGATCTGCTCCCACGGTGAGCACACCTACACGTGCCTGGGATGCCCTGGGCTCAACGCTGCCATGGCACTTGTCCCTCTGCAATATTATTTTGGTTTCCTGTCTGCTCCCTCCACCAGAGCAGAGCCTGCATGAATTCCTTGCTTCCTTAAGACAAGAACAGTTCCTGCAACTAGCTGTCATTTAAAAACGTGTTTTTGAATAAACAACCTAGGTCAACAATTTCTGTATTTCCCTTCTCGCATTCCATTTGGAACAGTTTCAAACAATCTTTAAACTTTATCTGTCACAAAACCAAGCCTACTCTTTGGAGTAAGAATGGACAAAAATCCCTAAGTGTGAAATACAGGAGGTAAAAACGGATTGGTCTCTAGGCTTTCCTCAGGCTTCTTCCTCAATCTGGGAAGCCAGTCAGCCAGGAATTTTCCACCCCACTCTCTTCCCACTTCCCAGGCTTTAAACAACTCTCCCTTGGCCTTTTCTCTCCCTAGGAAGCTCCAGATCTAGGCCATATCTATTTATAGTCCCTTTCCCTTTGCTGATAAAACGGGACACAGGACTGGCCATGCCTGTCAATGCAGAGGGGCTACCGATACTCTTAGGGGCTAACACATTCTGGGCTTGATAAAAATAACAGGTATCAGGAGCCCTGAAGCTGTGAGAAGGCTTGAGGCTGATGTGGGATTCATTTCCTCCTCATAATGACTGAGCCACGAGAATCTTCAAACAAGCCCACATTATACTCCAGAGGCACAGTGCAGCGGCTTAGAAATTCTCCTCAAAAAAGCAAGCCTCTGTGAGAACTGAGCAAGCCTTCAGCTTGGCCCTGCGGTGCAGGCCTCCCCTCGACCCACAGAGGCCTTTTATCTGGACCAATACAGCAGAAGGTAAACAAGGTCTGCATTCAACACCCCCCACACCCTTTCTCGGCCTCACAGGTAGTGGTCCTCCATCCCTGCCCACCTCCCTGCCCTCAGAAGATCAAGGACTCATCAGATAGGTGTTCTTCCTTGCTCTGCTCAACAAGTTGGTATTCCAACACTTATCTTGAAGGGTAACTGTTGTAAAGTGCTTACGCACTGCACAGCCTCACCGAAGCTTCATCTTGTTGAGGGCAGTTTCTACCGATGCACTGCTGGAGCGCCTGCTATGTGCCAGGCACAGAACAGGGCACTCCCTCTGACATTAAACATGCTATCTCACTGAATCCTTAGATAAGCCAGGAATATGGGCACTTTTATGGGTGAGCAAACAGAGTGGTTAAGTAACTTGCCTAAGGTCAGAGAGCAGCTGGAAAGACTGACACTCCAAAGCCTGTGCTTTCTCAGCAGGACACTTGGGCCTCAGCGTGGTGGCTGTATAGACAGCTGCAGGCTTCCCTTAGAAAGAAGGGCTAAGGACTCACTCCTCAGAACTAGAGGTCAACCTACTCAGTACAGCACAGCACACCTCCCTGGCCCCTGGCCTGGCCTACTTCTACCCCACCTTATCCTCTTCCACTCCCTGCCTGCGCTTCAGGTTCCAGCTACTCTGCACACAAACCCTCTCCAGTGCTCCTGCTGTCTTCTTGCCTGGGGTGCAAACACCCTCTCTTTCTCTGGCTGATCCTGCTCATTAATGAGACCCAGTTCAAAGTACATTTTTTCTTTTTTCTACTTGAAGTTGAATATCTACGTCAATTCAATAGAATTTTATCCTAATATATAGCACAGTTCTTATGTCTGAAAGGCTTTTATTGATCACCCTAACAGTTTTCTACAACCAAAGCACACACATAAAGAACATATTCAACTCTTTCTTCCCCTAATTTAATGCTCTAGAGGAGGGTTTCTCAACCTCAGAACAACTAATATTTTGGGCCAGGTAATTCTTCGTTGAGTTTGGGGGGAGGGGGGTGTCCTGTGCATGTGCTGCAGATGTATAGCAGCATCCTTGACCTCTACCCACTAGATGCCAGTAAGATCTCTCTCCCCTCAATCCTCACGGAGTCATGACAACCAGAAGTGTCTCCAGTTATTGCCAAATGCCCCCAGGGGCAAAATCACCCGCTGCTCAAGACTAGGCCTTATCCAGGAAGCCTCTTGAGTTTTCCAGCCTGAATGAGGCCTTCTCTCTTGGCTGCTAACATATCCTGAGCTGACCTCCAGCACTGTACTATTACCAAATGCCCCCAGGGGCAAAATCACCCGCTGCTCAAGACTAGGCCTTATCCAGGAAGCCTCCTGAGTTTTCCAGCCTGAATGAGGCCTTCTCTCTTGGCTGCTAACATATCCTGAGCTGACCTCCAGCACTGTACTATTATGTTTGCTTCCCTCTCTTGCACACAAGACTAGGAAGTCCACAAAGGTAGGATATTGTGTTTACAACCAGCACCGAGTTCAGTAACTGCAAACGAACAGCAGACTGCCTGGAGGCCACCAATGCCAAATCCCTAGCACCAGATGGCTGCCAGGCTCTTTCCTCCAGCTCTTCTGGATACTTCCTTCTTTCCCAGCCCAACCATGGTCTTCACCTTGCTCTTTTCTCATTGACCCCAACATGTTCAGATGCCCACTTCTACTGCACCCATTTTCCAAGGTTCTCCATTCTACTTAGATGTTCTGGGTTGGCCAATTTAGCCTCAAAGCCCAGGGTTTCTACTCCCTTGAGGTCTTGCTGCAGGCTAGATGGGATTGACTCCTGCTCGGATCAGGATTGGGAAGGAGGCTGGGGTGGGCAAAGAACTTTTAAAAAAAGAAAGGCAGCGCAGCCTCCACAGCTAGACTGGCAAACCCAGAGCCTGGTGCTGCACTGTTTTTTATTTGTTTTATTGAAGTATAACATACACACAGCAAAATGCATTACTTTTAAGGGTACAGCTCAGGAGGCCTGCTTTTAAGAACAAATGTCAGTGTGCATGTGTATCCTTGAAGCAAAGCAAATAACCTTCTGTACTCCAGTTCCCTCAGGTGGGAGGGGAGCTGGACTGGATAATTTGGAAGTACCATGGTTCTATGAATAGGGACTCTCCTTGGAAACAAAGGATATTATATATACTGATGCTTATACACAGTGGAAAACTAAGCAGAGAAAGGGAATGTCAATTTGTTGCTTATTTAAAATGCTCAACATTCATACCGAATTGCCATGAGTTCTAGTAACTACTGTTAATAATTATAGGTAACTATAACTATGAGTACCTGTTGCATTTATATTTGCATAAGTTTACTCTACTTTTAGCACACTATTCTGTTTTTATAAATACAGGTCAGATGGACCTGCAGCTCTCCTGAGTGAACAATTATAAGAGGGGCTCACATGGGACCAACTGGCCTGAACTGTCTTCACGTCACCTCAATACCCCAAATCTTATTTAAAATGGTTCCCTTCACCAGCAGGAAATAAGCAAACATTTATTTGGTGCCCACAAAGTGTCTGGCATCAAGCAGGGTGTAAGGAAAATGTGAGCAGGAGAGAGACAAAGTCTCAACATCTGGGACTTCCAATTTGATGATTAGCAACATGGCTGAAGGGGCTGTTCCCATAATCACCTCTTCCTTTCTTTGCACTGCCTTTTAAAGCCGCAGGGTTGTTTTCTCAGGAATGCAAACACACTGGGCTGAGCTATTTTTACTTCCCACATCTGCCTGAGCAGGAGACTTAAAAGCAAGCCTGGCTCCAGGGCCTGCCCCTCCCCATACCTTCTCACTTACCCATCCGCCCTCGGAGCAGATCCGCACTTTCTGCATATCTGCAGGACTATCCTCCAGTTCCCGGCTCTGAATCTCTTCTTCCTCTTCCTCTTCTTTCAGAGTCAAATTGATAGGGTAGGCTGTGGACTCCATCTCTGCAAGCAAGATTCAATTCAGGAAAATCAGCTGTCAGTGTGAACACTCCAAAGCCTGTGAGGGAAGAGGCTCAGCCAGACGCACACCTCTTCAGTCCCAAGTTCTGCTCCGGCGGAATGAAGGCAACAGAGGCCCACCTGGGAAGGGAGGGCTTCAGGGAAACCGCCAAGAAGCTGGAAGGTGACACATTTAATTATGATAAGAGGGGCTTGGTTAGATAACATATCTGGCTGCCTTCAAATATTTAACAAGCTATCCGTGGGAGACCAGACTAGTTCCGCAGAGACCGAAGGGCAGAACTGAGGCCAGTGGGTAAACATTCAGGGACAGAACTTCCTCACTGCCCGTGAGTGCCACCCAAACACGGAATCAGCGGCAGGAGAGGGGTGTTGACTTGCTATCAAAGGTGTCCGAACACAGACAGGGCACTACTCAACTGGACTGGTCCTAGAAGCCAGTTAAGCATCGGGAGAGGGGCTGGCTCCGTATACCCACCGCCTGGATTTTCCAAATTCAAAGGCTCTGTCCAAGATCTGGTTCAGAAAATAGCCATCCTACCTTAATGGGGTCTCCAAACCCAGGTGTCAGTGACACATAGTGAAGGCTACAACCCCCAAGAAGGTGCAGAAATCTGCTGGGGCCCACCCCCACTGGGAAGTGGCTCGTTGCCTCTGGGCCGCAAATTCTCCATTCGCCGAGTCGGAGGCCCGTACAAAGGGCCGCACTCCTGCCCCCTAGGGGCGCGGGCAATAGCTAGGTGGGGAGTGAGTGTGCATCTTGTGGGCCTCATCTTCCGGGGCTTCCAGAGAAAAGATCCCTCCGGAGTTTATAGGTTCAAAGTCGGCTTCTTCGATGTATTTCCAAAAAAGTCGGGCGAACACGGCAGAAATGAGTCATGAGTACCTGTTGCATTTATATTTGCATAAGTTTACTCTACTTTTAGCACACTATTCTGTTTTTATAAATACAGGTCAGATGGACCTGCAGCTCTCCTGAGTGAACAATTATAAGAGGGGCTCACATGGGACCAACTGGCCTGAACTGTCTTCACGTCACCTCAATACCCCAAATCTTATTTAAAATGGTTCCCTTCACCAGCAGGAAATAAGCAAACATTTATTTGGTGCCCACAAAGTGTCTGGCATCAAGCAGGGTGTAAGGAAAATGTGAGCAGGAGAGAGACAAAGTCTCAACATCTGGGACTTCCAATTTGATGATTAGCAACATGGCTGAAGGGGCTGTTCCCATAATCACCTCTTCCTTTCTTTGCACTGCCTTTTAAAGCCGCAGGGTTGTTTTCTCAGGAATGCAAACACACTGGGCTGAGCTATTTTTACTTCCCACATCTGCCTGAGCAGGAGACTTAAAAGCAAGCCTGGCTCCAGGGCCTGCCCCTCCCCATACCTTCTCACTTACCCATCCGCCCTCGGAGCAGATCCGCACTTTCTGCATATCTGCAGGACTATCCTCCAGTTCCGGGCTCTGAATCTCTTCTTCCTCTTCCTCTTCTTTCAGAGTCAAATTGATAGGGTAGGCTGTGGACTCCATCTCGCGGGGCCGAGCCGCGGTGGGGACGCGAGGGCTCCAGCCCGGCTGTCACAGCGCCATCCTTTCCGCCTCTCCGGCTTCCCGTGCGCGCGGCCCCTTGGGACGGAGCGGGGAGGACACGTGGTGGGAGGAGGGAGGGCCCGGCCGGGAGCTGAGGGTGTTGGGAGGCGAGGGGAGGAGCGCGGCTGATGTCAGCAGACCTCCGCGACGCCGGGGACGGCGCCCGCGCCAGCTCCGGACCCTCCTCCCGGCGCCGCTTCCGGCCGGTCCGCGCGCCTCCCGGGACGGCCCCTCGCTGTCTTGGGCAGCTCTGGCCTCTGCCTTCTCTCCCCTCCGGTGCAGTCCGCTGCGCTGCGAGTGCCCCGTGTGCGACCTCAGCGTGGATGAGGCAGGGAGGAAGAGCCCGGATTTAGTTTTTAACCGGGTGTAACGTGGCTGCACACATCCATGGGCTCGTTTGCGTTCACCGGCGGTTTGCACTTGCTTGGCTGAGCACGCAGGCACCCTCGCCATGCTTCAAGGAATGCGTCCTGAAGACCAGACCAGCAAGGAGGTGGCGGGGGGGATGAGGAGGGGCCCGAGGTTTTGGGGGAACAATGTTAGTATTCTGGCAGGCTTATGTCCACCACTTGTCCGTAATACACACGGAGAAGGAACTTCCTGATGTTTGTAGTTGGCTGCTGTATCCCAAGCAAGTAGTCTCCTGGACCTAGTAGGTATGTGGGAGGATCTTTCTCCGAAATGATCAAGGGAGCTGTTTACTCGCAGCTCTGTAAACTGTACAACCAGCGTCCCGAGAAGCCCAGAAGCCCTTCTCATATCCAGAAAAAGATTCTGGCTTTGGGATTTTGTTGGGAACTTGTTAAAGAAAAAGTTATTCTGACACTTGTTAAAACAATAAAGACTCTATTCAGGGTTATTGTGATAGGTGTCAAGATGATCACAATAGGGGAGAGAGATGGGGTTCAACACGGAATGCAATGAAGACGAGTGAGGACTTATAGCCAAAGAGCTGAATGAGGGGGATCAGTGGATGGAAAATTACTAAGAGGTAAGAGTAGAGGGATTCTTGCTAAACTGACTTAACAGGATTCTTGCTGCAGGCAGGCCAGGGTGATCAGATATCAAGGGTGGGGGATGAGGAATTTGATCAGATACCAAGGGTTGGGGATTCTCTCTAAACTGACTTAGCAGGGTTTGCTAAAACTGGCCTGGGCCGGCTGAAGGTGGGGCAGGGGTCCAAGGTGGGGGCCTAGTCAAGAAGAGGGCCCAAGAGCCTGATTAAGTTTGGTCAAGGAGAGAGTCTTTGTCAAATTTTAGATTATCCCTGAGACCTGAGTTCCTGCTGGGATAGATCTGTTTAAATAGGATTGTGGTCATTTCTATCTATTTATCTGTAAATTTTACTTCCCCCTGCCATGGGAGAGGCCTCTGTGGGGCTGTGCTCTTAATACATAAAATGTAGTAAGGTATCGCAACACATCTCTGAAGTGTAATCACAGCTGTCAACTCCAGACCAGAGAAGGTCTAGTCGATGGATGGAGATTATTCAAGTGGGGGGTGGGGGGGTGGGAGGGAGGTTAGAATTTTTTATGTTTTAATGAACAGTTCTTTTTGTGTGTGAAGTTAGTATTTTTAGAGCAGGAGCTAGCTACAGCTTAAATTGATTGACATTCCCTTCTTTTCTGAGGAAATGTCAGGTTCAAATGGAAAAGTGAGGAGGATGTCAGGAAGGGGGAAGGCTTGCACTAGGGGCATTCTTGGCACCTCAACTTATTAAAAAAAAAATTGATATAGGAAAAGAAAAAAAGTGAGGAGCTGGTTAGTTAGCTAAGCTGGCTAGATCGTGGTGTTGGTAATACCAAGGTCTAGGGTTTGATCCCCTGTACCCACCAGAATACAGGTTATGAGATAACCAAAAAGAATATTATGTTAGAGTTTTAGTCTCTGAGAGCCCTAATGTTTGCATGCAGCTTTGATTTGGTGCACCTGGGAAGAGGCCAACCAACAGTGACCCACCTGAATTCTTGACTTTGAACGCACAGCCCCATGATCTCAATTACGGTCATGGGACCCACCTTTTTAATGGGTCCATAATTACTAGCAAGCCTTACTGTAGGAACAAAGAGCCGGTGTAGGCACAATGCGCTGCAGACATATTCATGTTTACGTGGTTTTGTAAGTCATCTCACTTCTCTCTGCTTGGGTTTGCTCAACTGCAAAAAGAGAGAGTTAGGCCAGATGTTGTCCAAGCTTTCCCTCATCTCCATTGTTCAGCCATTCCACTCTCCATAAAGACTTCATCTTAGTCTGAATGGGCAGTGACTGAAGCAAGTCTTTGAGACAGTGCATGGCTTTGGTAATTCAGTAGGATGGATTTTTATTGGTAGGTGTTTAATAAATATCAGCAGAACACTTGTGTCATCAACATAATAGTTCTTTAATGATGCTGTTGGTCTGACTTCATCCTTCTTCCTATTGAATTATTGCAGTACACAAACCATAGGGATTCCAGAGACCTTCAGATCCCACAGAATACTCAGTTTGAACTGTAGTGTCCCCTGGTGAATACACATTTCTGACCTCCTTCAGCAGAGAATTTCTTCTTTCTTTGAATTTCTGTATCTCTGTTGACATTACCCACTTGTTTCGGCATGTGGTTCACTTTTTCCATCTAAGCACTTGGCATATTAAGCATAGTTATTTTAAATCCCAAATTTGATAATCCCCAAATCTCTGCCCTGAGTCTGCTTCTGATGTTTGCTTTATCTCTTCAAACTGTGTTTTCTGTTGCAGGGCTTGTAATTTTTTGTTGAAAGCCTGACGTGATCTGTTAGGTAAAAGAAACTTAGGTAAATAGGCCTTCAGCGTGAGGTTTTAGGTATATCTAGCTAAGAGTTATGCTGTGCTTACTGTTTGCTGTAGCTGTGGTGTCAGAGGCTACAATTTCCTCTAGTTCCTTTGTTTTTGCCTCCACTGTCGTCTTTGGATTTCCCCAGAGACTCTTTCTTAAATAGAATCTGAGGCTTGCAGGGGCCGGCCCGTGGCTCACTCGGGAGAGTGTGGTGCTGATAACACCAAGGCCACGGGTTCGGATCCCATATAGGGATGGCCGGTTATCTCACTGGGTGAGTGTGGTGCTGACAACACCAAGTCAAGGGTTAAGGTCCCCTTACTGGACATCTTTATTTTTTTGTAAAGTTTGACTGAAGCAGTGTTAAAATTTGGAGAAATATTCTACAATTCTATGATTAGGTCTCAGTCTTTCAGGGAGCCTGTGTTCCTGGGCTGTGACCTTCTTCACACATGCTTCTCAGCTTCCCCTCCTTCCCCCTTCAGTGAGGTAGGAAGAGGGGCTGGAGTTGGGTATTTCCCTTCTTCCAGGTCTGTTAGACTCTGGTAAAATCGTTTCCCCCAAGGGCAGGCTTTTGTTAAGAAGAAAACAGTGCTCTGGGCTTATTTCAAAGTGGCTACTTGAGGGCCAGCCTGTGGCTCCCCTGGGAGAGTTTGGTGCTGATAACACCAAGGCAACGGTTTGGATCCCATATAGGGATGGCTGGTTTGCTCACTTGGGAGAGTGTGGTGATGACACCAAGTCAAGGGTTAAGACCCCCTTACCGGTACCCATGCTCTGGGATTGAAAGAATCAACATAGTGAAAATGTCCATACTACCCAAAGTGATATACAAATTCAATGCAATCCCCATCAAAATTCCAATGACATTTTTCTCAGAAATGGAAAGAACTATCCAGACATTTATATGGAATAACAAAAGACCACGCATAGCCAAAACGACGCTGAGCAAAAAAAATAAAGCAGGAGGCATAACACTACCTGACTTTAAACTATACTACAAAGCCATAATAACCAAAACAGCATGGTACTGTCATAAAAACAGACAAACTGATCGATGGAATAGAATAGAGAACCCAGAACTCAACCCATGCACCTACAGCCATCTGATTTTTGACAAAGGCACCAAGACTATACACTGGGGAAGAGACTGCCTCTTCAGCAAATAGTGCTTGGAGAACTGGATATCAATATGCAGGAGAATGAAACTAGACCCATACCTTTCACCATACACTAAAGTCAACTCAAAATGGATTAAAGAATTAAATATACACCCTGAAACAATAAAACTTCTTAAAGAAAACATAGGAGAAACACTTCAGCAAATAGGGCTGGACACAGACTTCATGAATACAACCCCAAAAGCACGGGCAACCAAAGGAAAAATAAACAAATGGGATTATATCAAACTAAAGAGCTTCTGCACAGCAAAAGAAACAATTAACAGAGCTAAAAAGACAACCAATAGAGTGGGAGAAAATATTTGCAAATTATACATCCGACAAAGGATTAATATCCAGAATATACAAGGAACTTAAACAACTTTACAAGAAAAAAACAAGCAACCCAATAAAAAAATGGGCAAAAGAGCTAAGTAGGCAATTCTCTAAGGAAGATATACAAATGGCCAACAGTCATATGAAAAAATGCTCAACATCACTCAGCATCCGGGAAATGCAAATCAAAACCACACTGAGATACCATCTCACCCCAGTGAGGATGGCTAAAATCCAAAAGACTTTGAACGATAAATGCTGGCAAGGTTGCGGAGAAAAAGGAACTCTCATACATTGTTGGTGGGAATGCAAAATGGTGCAACCCCTATGGAAAATGGTTTGGAGGTTCCTCAAACAGCTGAAGATAGAGCTACCATACGATCCAGCTATCCCACTACTGGGAATATACCCAAAGGAATGGAAAACATCAAGTCGAAGGTATACCTGTTTCCCAATGTTCATTGCAGCACTCTTCACAATAGCCAAGAGCTGGAATCAACCCAAATGTCCATCATCGGATGAGTGGATACAGAAAATGTGGTATATCTACACAATGGAATACTACTCAGCTATAAAAATGAATGAAATACTGCCATTTGCAACAACATGGATGGACCTTGAAAGAATAATACTGAGTGAAACGAGTCAGGCAGAGAAAAAGAAATACCACATGTTCTCACTTATTGGTGGGAGCTAAAAAAAAATAAAAACAAAAAACAAATCAATTCACTCACATACACACACACACACACACACAGAGAGAGAGAGAGAGAGAGAGAGAGAGAGAGAGAGAGAAGAGGACGTGCCAGGGTCCTATAAACAATCAACTCTCGCAGGAACTAACAGAGCGAGAACTCATTCACTACCCCCCCCACCCCCAGGGAGAGCATTAATCCAGTCATGAGGGATCCACCCCCATGACCCAATCAGTTTCCAACACTGCCACATTGGAGATCAAATTTCCACGTGAATTTTGGAGGGGACAACACATCCAAACTCCATCACCCCCTTTCTCCATCCCTTGGCACCTGCCATTCTATTTTCAGTCTCCGTGAGTTTGCCTATTCTAGGCACCTCATGTAAGTGAAATCATACAATACTTGTCCTTTGTTTCTGGCTTATTTCACTTAGCCTGATGTCTTTGAGTTCCATCCATGTTGAAGCATGTGTCAGAATTTCCTTCCTTTTTAAGGCTGAATAATATTCCATCGTATGTACTTAATTCCTTTTGTTTATCTATCCATCAGTTGATGGACATTTGGATTGTTGTCACCTTTTGGCTATTGTGAATAATGCTGCTATGAAGATTGGAATACAACTATCTATTTGCGTATCTGTGTCATCACTTTCATTTTTAAACTCTTTCTTTACTTGGCTTCCAGGATAACACTCCTACTGTCTTCTCTCTTATTGTTTCTTTTTAGCCTTCTTTGTTTTCCTACTTCCCACACCTGTGAACCTTGAACGCCGCAGAGCCTATATCTTAGCCTTCTCCATCCACACTCATTTCCTTATTTCACCCGTTCCCCTAACTTTTGAAATGAGGCCCACATTTATGTTCCAGCTTGGACCTCTTCTCTGCACTGCGGACTCGTTGTTCAACTGCCTACCAGAAATTTCTATTTTGATGTCTAACAGGCATCTCAAACTAAATCTGTCTAAACATGAAATCCTGATATTAATCCCAAATTATTCTCCTACAGTCTTCCCATCTCATTAAGGAACAGTTCCATCCTTTCTGTCGCTCTGGTCAAGTTATTCTTGAGTCCTGTCTTTTTCTTTTAATCCATTAGGAAATCTTGTAGGCTCTGACCTCCTCTACTATTACCATCCTAGAGTAAGTCACCATCACCTCTCACCTGGACAGTCACCTCATGCTGGTCACCTCGCTTCCCTTTTCTCCCCTGCAGGCTGTTCTCAACGCAGCAGCCAGAGCATTTTAAAAAGGCAAGGCGCCTCCTCTACTCAAAACCCTCCAATCAGCACAGTAAAATACACACTTATCACTGTGTCTTCTAAGGTCTTTTAAGGCTCCCCCCTCTACTCCTTCAGAGCCTTGACACCTGCTCTTCCCTTTCCCTGGAAAACTCTTTTTCCCTTTGTCAGGCCTCCATTTGAGTGTCACCATCTCGGTGAGGCCATCCATGACTACTCTTTATAAAATAGCAACTTCCCCGTGCCCCACATTCTCTAGCTCCTGTATTCTGCTTTATTTTCTCCATCGTATTTATCACCATCTGACATCTTTTGTATTTATTTGTTTATTTATGGTCTTTCTCCCCAGTGGAGTGTATGCTCTCTGGGTACAGGAACTTGGTCTACTGTGTTAATTGCTGCAACCCTGACAGCCAGAATAGCCCCGGCATATACTCTGCCCTCAGTAAATTACTACTGAATGAATGAAGAAATCGTGAGTAACTGCCTCCTGGGGCATACACTGGAATGTAAATCTGCAAAATATACTTTCAGGTAATGGGACAAGCTGACCTTCAGAAAGTAGTTACTTGACATACACGTATTAGATTACGGAGATAGTTTGTCCCAAAGATAATAAATTTCATTTTAGTACAGAATAGTTAATTATTTTTTCTGGCATTAGAGAACATGGTTGTTTATTGCAGCTGCTTCTGGTCCGTGATATACAATCAGGAATTTTATTATCCTACCATTCACTGATGCAGGTGTGAAGAATGGGGGGGGGAGAGAGGGATGTCAAAGAATAATTTTTCTTAATTAAAAATATACACATATACAAATATAGAATGAACACATCAAAGATTTATTAAACTTCTTACCAGACAGTTGCCCCCCCCCCAAAAAAAAATATATATATGTGTGTGTGTGTGTGTATATATATTATTTAGGGGGCTGGCCTCACTTGGTTAGAGTGTGGTGTTGGTAACAAATAGTTAATTATTTTTTCTGGCATTAGAGAACATGGTTGTTTATTGCAGCTGCTTCTGGTCTGTGATATACAATCAGGAATTTTATTATCCTACCATTCACTGATGCAGGTGTGAAGAATGGGGGGGGAGAGAGGGATGTCAAAGAATAATTTTTCTTAATTAAAAATATACACATATACAAATATAGAATGAACACATCAAAGATTTATTAAACTTCTTACCAGACAGTTGCCCCCCCCCAAAAAAAAAATATACATATATGTGTGTGTGTGTGTGTATATATATTATTTAGGGGCCTGGCCTCACTTGGTTAGAGTGTGGTGTTGGTAACACCAAGGTGAAGGGTTTGGATCCCCATGCCAGCAAGCTGCAAAAAAAAAAAAATAAAATAAAAGATTTATTAAGCTTGTTAACATGGGAATCAGCAACATGGTAAAGCTTTTGTCAACATCATTTGAAAAACTTTTATGCACTGAAGAAAGAATGTTGAATGCTAGGTTAAATGCAAACCTGGTTAATATTATACTGGCCAATAAAGCCATAACTTTGTGGTTCTCTTTCCTTTAGTACAGAAAATATTTGAATCTCTACCTGATGAAAATCTATGTGTTATCATCTAACCTCATAGTGTCTGGGCTCCAATCAATAAAAAATGGCAAGTTGAACAAAGATACATCTGCTAGAAAATTAAATAATTTGAGGGTGGGCATGTTAGACAGTTCTAGTATGACACTGAAAGGGCATGAAACCTCCTTCTGCCTAATTTACAAGTTTTAGATTATTTTTCTTAAAAGCAATATAGACCCAATTAATTTTAAAGTAATTTCTATTTATTAGTTTAGAGGTTTTTTAGAAAAAGGATTTCCAATTATATAAAATAGTGTGACATTATTTTCAACCCCCAAATCAGAACACCCAATTTGATGAGTTAGCAGATGAGGGTGGGTAAGCAGTAAACCAGCTTATTTGAAACCAAGACTTCCAGACAGTTGTGAATGATGCTCAGTATAAGAATACAGACTTTTCTAATTTAATGATCATTTTTCTAATAAAACATTTTGTTGGTTAAGAAGTTTTTGTTTTAAGGTGTGCTCAATGTACTATCACACTCAGAAATTCATATAAGCAGGGAAATGAACATGCTGCTGAACTAGTTCTGTTAGACCCACAGGGATTGTACCTCTGTGGCTGGTCTTGGTCCCCCATAGAATGAGGCTGTAGAGCCCCCATAGGATAAGATTTGAGGACCACTCACCCTCAAAGACTTGGAACTGTGTTCTCCATTCAATGAATAAGGAACTACCAGAGCAAAAAGAAGATGGGAAAAATTAGGGAGAAACTATTATTTCATATAATCTGTACATCACAGTGGATATTGTTATTCCCATTTTACTGAAAGAAAAGTGAGGCTTAGAAATGTAGTAACAGATCCGTGCAGTTAGTGGCAGGACCAGGTTTACCATCTCTGAATGTTTGTCCCCCCCAAAGTTCATGTGTGAGACTGATCCCTAACGTGGTGGTGTTGAGAGGTGGGGCCTTTGAGAGGTGATCAGATGGTGAGGGCCCTGCCCTCATGAATGGATTAATCTATTAATGGGTGAACGGATTAGTGGGTTATCATGGGTGTGGAGTGGAAGGTTTATGAGAAGAACACATGAAAGAACTCTTGCCATTCTAGTCATGTGATTGCATGTGTCACCATGGGACTCTGTAGGGTGATCCAACCAAGAAGGTCCTTGCCAGACATCCCCCAGACATGGACTTCCCAGCCTCCAACCTGTAGGAAATAATTTTTTTTTTTTATCAATTACCCAGTTTCAGGTATTCTATTATGAGCAACAGAAAACTAATACAATCTCCAAAGACAGTTTTATCTTTTTCTTTTATTAAAAATGGCATGACACTGCTTCCATCTGGAGTGACTCAGGAAAGCAGGTGGTCCATACGTCTTCCTTGTCTCTGGCTCGTGTGTTACCATCTTGGGTGTGTTAGTGCATGTGCAGCTCTTGAAACACACATGGTAAGCACTCAGTATATGTTGGATATTACCTATCTTTTCTCTCCTGCATGCGACCAGCCCCCCCGCCCCCCCATTGACAGCAGTAGTCCACACATATACAGGCTTTAAGCTTTAGAGCACTTTCACTCCCATTATGTTATTTGATCCTTGCAATAATCCTATGAAGTTGGCAGAGCAGGTATTGCTTTTGCTGTTTTACAGATGCGAACTGAGGTTTACGTAGATTAAGTCCCTTCCCATGATAGCATCAAATAAGAAGAGGCAGATGTAGAACTTAATATAGGCTCCAGCCCCACCGCACAGCACCTCTGCCCCTCTTGAAGACACTTTTTTTCCCCTCTGTGCCATCTCCCCACACCGAACCTAAGTGATATGGCGCTTTTCTCTTTGAAGTGTCCATTCAGTCTTTTTCCACCTCCTCCCGGTCTCTCCCTCTCCTTAAATCTTCTGTATTTGAGAAGAATGCTTTGGAAACGGAACGAAGGGTGAGAACCCCATAACTTAGAGCCACACACCCTGCGGAGCGAGGGAGGGCTGAAGGCCGAGAGCGCCCCCTGCTGGCAGTTCTGGTAGCGCAGGAGCTCTGAACAAAGGCTGGGTGTGGGGAGGTGAGTGTGAAAGATCACAGTTCCTCAATTACCCCTAAAAATGGATACTCAAGTAAAATTCACAATAATAAGCTAGGGAACAAGCTCTGAAGGAATTCATCTTCCCTACTTGTTTGTAGCACCACTAGAAAAAATAAAATAATATAAGGATTTTGAAAATTCAGATGGGATTATTAGAAGAAATAAGAATCTTGCTTGTAAAATGCCTGCTATTTATGTTACAAAAAGAGCTTTGGCTTTGGAATCAGACCTCACGGGTCTAATACCAACTCCGCTGATGACGAACATTTTTGGCCTTGGGAAAATTACTCCCTACCTTTCTGGCCTCCCTTCCCCCCTCTGTCAATGAGCTATTGGTGCCTAGTGCCTCCCACAGTATCTAGAACACAATGGACACAGCAGAAAAATCAAAAAGGAAGATAGAGAGGGGACACGGATACAGTGAGCATTAAAAATGCTTAGCGATGTACTACCTTAATGGAACACTATTCAGTTCATAACATTTTTATTTTTAAAACTGTTTTGTATATTTATTCCTGATTTTTGCTACTTTTTAGACCCATTGATTATGGAAATTGGTGAGCTTGTCCTTAGAAGTAATTGCTTATTCAATTTCATAGCCACCAAGAAGAAAGACATCCTTCCCACAGAAGAGGAAAAGTCTCCATGCCTAGTGTGTGAGCCCAAAACAAACCAAAGACCAAAACGCTTCCTTTAACCACTGAACACTTGTATTCCACGGATGGCTTAGGGCAAGGCTGGAGTGATTAAGGGAGCTTCCTGGAGAGGTGGTGTTTGACATAGATTTGGGTGCAGAATTAAAATAAGTAGAAAGAGGGGAAAGAGTTAATGAATATACCTCAAATTATACTTCAAAGATTTGGAGATTTACAAAAAGGATCAAAGTTTAGAGGATCCTAAGGGGGAAAGTAATGTGGGTGTGACCAAAAGGAATTTCAGAGAAGCCCAGAGAAAGAGGCCATTTGGTATGATAATTATATTTATAATTTATGGAAACTTTAGAACATTTACAATCTGATGAAAGCTTAAAGACACTTATCATTGACAAAAACATCCACAAATCTGTGATCCATTGTTACACAAATGTGTGATATCACAAATCTGTGATCTGTTATTACATCCATTGGAATTTCTGGATTAGTAAAAGAAAAAAATGCACGTTGCATAAATTCTACTGGAGCTCAGTCTCTCAGTGTAGAAAGAGAACAAGCTGGTGGGTAAACAATTGGCATTTACAATGTCCAGCAGATTCTTTGGGACTGCAAAAACACTATTGCTATCTTTGGAAGGGGAAATAAAAGATAAGGCCAAATCTACAGAGCAGAAACATGCCTTCTGATATACTGAGCTTGTGGTGACTGGGCTTTCTTGGGTCATGGTGTGCAAGATCTTTTGGGGTGAACTCTTAGAGGCGTGCCAACTGCTAACCTATGGGGTTCACTCTGTGGGGCTACATGTCCACTAGTAGCAACAATAGCAACCATGGTAGCAACTCTAGCAGCTGATGGCAGCTGACAGCCTCTTCTCTTCTTCCTGTTTCTCTTCCCACTCCTGTCCCTTCCACAGGACCACCTTCTTTTACCCAATAGACGTACATAACCTCAATAGACATACAAACTTGAGTGTAGGTAATAACAAAAGAAGTAAAATAACTAAAAAGGGATATGTTCGGGGTATTTATCACCTTTGTATTTAATATAATTTTATTCTAAGTTTAGGCGTACATAACCTCAATAGACATACAAACTTGAGTGTAGGTAATAACAAAAGAAGTAAAATAATTAAAAAGGGATATGTTCGGGGTATTTATCACCTTTGTATTTAATATAATTTTATTCTAAGTTTAGGTTAATTTTTAATAATGGCTGTGTTTAATAACTGTGATAGAGTTTGGATGTGTTGTCCCCCGCTGAAACTCATGTTAAAATCTGATCCCCAATGTGGCAGTCTTGGAAGCTGTTTGAGTCATGGGGATGGGTCCCTCATGAATGGATCAATGCTCTCCCTGGGGGGTGGGGGTAGTGAGTGAGTTCTCACTCGGTTAGTTCCCACGAGAGCTGGTTGTTTATAGGACCCTGGCACCTCCCCTCTCTCGCTCTCTTGCTTCCTCTTGCCATGTGATCTGCTTGTACCTGCCGGCTGCCTGCCACTTTCCGCCATGAGTAGAAGCAGCCTGAAGCCCATGCCAGATGCAGCTGTCCCAGAATCGTAAGCCAAATAAACCCCTTTCCTTTATAAATTACCCAGTCTCAGGTATTTCTGTTATAGCAACACAAAACGGACTAATACAAACTGCTCACCAAAATCTCTGAAAATGTAACAGTTGGTTTTCATGAGCTGGTCCATGACTGGGGGACAACTTGAAGAATCAGGTACTGGATATTTGTGAAAAATGGGTGTGGAGGTATCCAATGTGGGCAGATTTGCTAGGCAAGGAAGTGATATGACTTCTATTTAGTAGTTCAGAATTGAAGAGAGAAGAGTAAATTATACAATTGAAGTCCGCTAAAGCTATTAGGTGAATCAGGTACTGGATATTTGTGAAAAATGGGTGTGGAGGTATCCAATGTGGGCAGATTTGCTAGACAAGGAAGTGATATGACTTCTATTTAGTAGTTCAGAATTGAAGAGAGAAGAGTAAATTATACAATTGAAGTCCGCTAAAGCTATTAGGTGAATGGCAAGCTAGAGGAATTTCTTAAGATCTGTCATCATCTTCATATCTTCCCCAACCCACTGACACAGGCTTTCTAAATAGATTTTTTAAAAAACAGCTTTATTGAGACATAACTTATATACCATAAAATTACCCATTTTAAGTAAGCCAGCAAATGATTTTTCATAGCTCCTTTAACTGACCTCCCTCAGAAGCATCTCTCATCTTTTTCTCCTCTCAGGGAGGAATCTGAGCAGAGCACCATGTGGATTTCTGTCTCAAAGGTTACAACCGTCTGACCACATTGCATAATCTTATACCCAGTAGTAACTTTTTTCAGGACAATTAAAACAAACATTTGCAGCAAAGTGGATTCCTCCTAGAAGAGCTTCAAGCTGAAGGAGAGATTCAATGCCAGGGTATCAGTCAGCAGATGAAGCTGTGTTTGGTACTAGTCTCCATGCAGCTTCAAGGAATCCCTGAAGTCACCCCCCTAATATAATCGCTAACATTTATTGGGTTTCAGGCACTGTTCTCCACCTGCCCCTTTGCACCCCTTTCCCCAAGCTCATGGTAGGAAGACCAAATAAACCGTGAAGACAGGACATGAAACTGAAATTCACTATGCACTTATTACATATTATCTCTTTATATGTGTAATCAATAAAATTACTATTAAAGTTCTCATTTTACAAATGAGGCATTCGAGGCTTAGAGAGAGTAAGCTCAGTACAGCTGGTTAGTGGCGACATAGATTCCCTTGGTCTGCAGTGATGCTGTGCGGGAGCCTGTGTTGGTCAATCAGGTATCCTGTAAACCTTGGAAAGACACAGTGGGCAAGGAAAGCAAATTGCATCCAGAGTAGGTTTCCGTTTAGTAAGGACAAATTGCTGCCTTCTTTATGGCGGAAGAGGTCTGAGGTAATCAACTTGCCACCAAGCGGCTGGCTAGCCTCCTCAAAGGGCGGTGCCATATCAAAGCTCAGTGTCGGTCTCTGCTACTGGCACATTGAGCAGTCAGCAGTGGCAGGAGCTAGCTCAGCTTTAGTGAAAGGGAGCCCATGATGTGGGGCCTATGCACAGCACCTATCCCTGACACCAGGGTCATCATGGACCTACTGTATAGTCAAAGGGGTGGTCGGGGAAAGAGGCTAGCCAAGGAGAGAGGGTCTCTGCCAGGTAGAGGGATCCCTTTTCTGGGGCATCAGTGTGAGACACATTGATCTATACACTTTGTGCTTGCTCCAATGAGCCCATTTACTTGTCTCTTTCCTCTACTTCCTTGCCTCCAATCTTCCAATCTTGCTCCTTCCTGGACCCTGATCAACCAGTCAATCCATTGCCCATTGCACAAGAGTCCAGTCGATACCATGTCTCCTTTCATACAAGGTAAATAACCAAGTGCACTGCTCCCAGTTTTGCCCATGGAGAGGATTTTGCTTCCCCACTGTCCTTCCAGATCATTCACCTTCAGCATGCAGCAACATACAAGGCCATCCATCTGTGAACCAGACCTGAGATTTTCTTCTTCCATCAGCTTGTTGTAGAGCTCCCTGTGAAATTGGGGTCTGGACCATGCAACTTATTTGTGCTCTCTTGACCTGCTCAGACCCGATCCCAAATGTTTTATTTCCTTAATGTGATGATTTCCTTCTGTGATGTTAACATTATGACTGAGTGGATTTGATAATTTTGAGTTCATTAAGAGAAGCTTCTGTGGCATATCTAGGACATATTGTTCTCATGACAGAGGACAGGAATGCAAGAGGCCAAAAGAACCATGAATGTGCATTTAATTAGAATTTCTGGTCAGTCATGGTGTATACACTCCACTCACATTTCATTATCTGAAGCACATCACCTAGCCAAGCCTGACAGTGAGGCATGGAGCTACTTCACCTGTGAGAGGGCAGAGCAAGGCAGGGCTTGTATAACGCTCTTACAAGGGTGGAAGCAGACAATTGGGAGCAATATTACAATCTGCCACATTCCCGAGCTTTCTTGACCACTCCTCCCACCATTATATCTTCCTATAATACCTATTGTTTATAACACAATTTTCTGCTTAGTTATTGCTATGGTTTGAAAGTGTCCCTCAAAAGTTCATGTGTTAGGGCTGACCAGTTAGCTCAGTTGGTTAGAGTGGAGTGCTGATAACACCAAGGTCCAGAGCTCAATTCCTGTATAGGCTGGCTGCAGAGGAAGAAAAAAAGTTCCTGTGTTGAAATCTTAATGTCCACTGCACAGTGTTGAGAGGTGGAGCCTAATGAGAAGTGATTGTGTCATGAGGGCAAAGTCCTCTTGAAGGGATTAATGTCATTATTGTGGGAGAGGGGCAAGTTATTATGACAGTGGATTGTTACAAAGTGAGTACGGCCCCCAGGGCCTCTCTCTGAGTCTTGCAGGTTTGCTTACCCTTCTGCCATGTCATGATGCAGCAAGAAGGCCCTCACCAGATGCAGCCCCATTCTCTGGGACTTCCCTGCCTCCAGAACTGTGAGAAATACATTTCTTTATAAATTACCCAGTCTTTGGTATTCCGTTATAGCAGCAGAAAACAGACCGAGACAGTTATGGAAAGTTTTTATGTCATTCTTTTGTTTAGGTATATTTTATCTTCCTGGTAAGCTTGAGAATAGGAACCAGAAATTATATTTCCCTTAAATCTTTTAATACAGTGCCAAGAGCATCTCAGCTCCTTAATATGATGAACTAAGAGGTTGATAGTGTCTATATGATAAAATCATGAGCCACATCAGTTTTCATCCGGTAGCTCTATGATCCACGAGGGTGCACTTACAAGACACTTGCCTATTGTTATTTTACATATGTGAGAAGCTACCTCTTTTAAAGCTGAGAGAAGAGTAAGTTCAGAGAATAAAGAAGTCGTCTCATTTACTCATTCAACAAATATTTATTACATGTCTGTAGATGTACCCCTCTTTCATAGAACTTATTGTTCAGCACATACAAATCCTGGGGTGTTTTCTGATCACCACAGAGAAAAGGCTCTGATATGATCTCAATTAAAAAAAAATGCTGTGGGGCCGGCCTGTGGCTCACTCGGTAGAGTGCGGTGCTGATAACACCAAGGCCACGGGTTCGGATCCCATATAGGGATGTCCGGTTCGCTCACTGGCTGAGCGTGGTGCTGACAACACCAAGTCGAGGGTTAAGATCCCCTTACCGGGCATCTTTTTAGAAAAAAAAGAAAAAAAAATGCTGTGATGGGAAGGACATCGGGGCATATTATCTTATTCTCTCATAACATTAGTATGGAAAGTTAGTTTATATTTAACCACTAGGTGGTAACATTATGGTGTAGATAGACATAATGTACTCAGATTCTCTATTTGCCAAAAATTCTCGTCAATTATTACCAGCAGCTGTTAAGCGAAGGATATAATGAGTCCATGAGGAGATTAAGCCAACTGTTTTCAGTTACCAGATGCTATGGTTTTTTCCTTCTGTAAAGTGGTTTAATGCAAGAATCTAGTTTGTTCACAGAGTTATTAGAACTCAGCTCTTTATTATGCCATCTTGTAAAGCAATCTGTGGCACATCCATGTGTACTAATGATACTGCATTGACATAATATGCACCCAACAATTATTGATTTACTTCCCAATCCCTTTACTCCTCAATCACTTTTCTAGACAGCCCAATCAACCTTCTTGCTGACCCCAAATATGGTTTTCTTATTCTCATCTTCAGATGATGATGAAATAGGAACAACTAGAAAAATAAATGCCCTTTCCTCAGTCTTCACTTATCAAAATTCTCTCCTTCCTTTGAGATTCCCTTAAAACCCAGCTCTCTATCATAACAATTGCATGTCTTAACAGTTTACAGTCTTATTTTGTTCTCTATTTTAGGTATGAGTATTTTGATTCCCTAAGGAGAGGGTAAATTCCTTAGAGACTGTCATGAACTTCAGTTTTATCCCTCAAGGAATCTAGTACAGTTCTAGGCATGTGAAAGACTCCAAATGCTTAGGGATTTGAATTAAAACAAAGACTCCAAATGCTTAGGGATTTGAATTAAAACAAAGGCTCCTGGCTCTTTAAGAGTAATACATGGAAGGACAATTTGCCAGTGATTTGAGGTTTAGAAGATTACCCCAAGGGTTTAGATGAGTTATTCTGATTCTGAATTATTCTTTATTACAAACTTTGATGAATTTTTTTCAATGGACTTGAAACATGTATTCATTGAAACATATAATATTGATGAACACGCTGTATAGAATAATGTGTCACTCAAAATATGCATGGGATAACTTAGACCTAGCCAGAAAATTTTTCTTTCCTCTGTAGGATGTTAAAGAGTTTGGTTTGATTACATGTTAGTATGACACCCAGCCAGCTGCTTATTATGCTTTTCTGAGACCATCCATCTACTGAATTTTTGTTCCAAGTCCTTTGTCCCTCTTTCAGTCAGGATCACCTTCAAGTTTGTGGAGATAGATGCTTGGAAGTGTGAAACACTATTTCTCTTATTTGCTAAAGCTAAACATTTTTAATAAGTTAAAACTGTTAGAGAAAATTCTAAGATAAAGACACAGAAACAGGTTTTGGATTATCTGCTGTTCATATTTGTCACGGACTCTAATGTCCTTCCTTTCTCATGTCATCGGTTTTTCAGTGAATGGACTTTGTTCATAATGATGGAATATTTCGACATATGTCCTCAGGATCCTAGAATCAGGAATATTTGAACTGCTCCTGGATATTCCTATATTCACTTGATGTACCACTCGATTTTATGATCAACTCCCTGCTATGGTAGTTGTGCCTCCTCCGGTAGGCTGGGGATGTCCCCTGCCCTTGCTCACTTTCAGAGGAGAGAGGCTAACAGTTGCACAAACTGTATTCTCCAGACTGCGTAACATCCAAATAAATAAACAAGAAAATGTAACGAATTAAGCTACACATAGTTCATTATAAATTTCTAAACCTAAATAATAGTAATACAGTAATAGTAATATGCAAGGGTACTTCAAAAAGTTTGTAGAAAAATGGAATTAAAAATAATATGAATCTTTCCATGAACTTTTTGAAGACCCCTTGTATATCCATTTTTCTCTTCATTTTTGTAACATTTTCCTTTCAATTTTTTTTCTCAAAGCTTCTAAACTCCCAGAAATTTTATGTCTGCATACATACTACCTGATTTTAAATTGGACTAATTTTACTGTTTTCTGTCACTAAATTTCAAAACCTCTTCTAATGTAAAAAATAAAGCATTACCATTTAAGTAAAAGCAATATTCTTTATATCTATGTAATTGTTTCAAAATAAAGTTTCTTTCAAATGTCAGGTCCTGGTCTAACAGATAGATAGAGACCAATATGGATCAATACATAGATATATGAGTATATCCACATATCCACTCACATATATATAATAATTTTTATTATACTTATATGTAGTTTACAGTTATCATTTACAACTACATAGTTTATTTAAATATTTAGTTTTATATGCACATATGTATATACACACATATACATATTTTTGTGCTATGGTTTGAATGTGTCCTCTCTAATATTTAGGTGTTGCCCGTGTCATAGTATTAAGAGGTGGGGCTTTTAAGAGGTGATTAGGCCATGAGGGCTCCTCCCCTCATGCATGGAAATAAGGCCATGCTCCACAGCATCTGGCTAGTTACTGCCACATTAGGACACAGTCTTCTTTTCCTCTGGAGGATACAGCATCAAGGTTCAGGTAAGCTTCTAAATCTGTGGGCTGATGTCTGTCATTAGATTTAATACATTCAATTGGCCATTGTCTTTTAAAATGTGTTTTCTGCTTTATTCTTTACCTCCTTTCTGTATGAGATTGCAACTGATGTAAGTCATTCTGCTGTGTTCAACATATTTCTTACGCTCTATTCTCTTCTTTCCACTATTTTATTTCTTTTGTTCAGATCAGATATTTTCTACTGAACTATCAAATTCAGTAATGTCTTCTGCTATGTTCAGTCTGCTGAAAAATCTATCCATTGAGTTCTTATTTTAGGATACTACATTTTTCAGTCATAGAATGTCCATTTGATATTTTTAATGAATTCCAATTTGCTGTTGAAATTATTTTCTCAATCATTTTGACCATCTTTCCCTGTATTTTCTTGAACGTATTTACATCAGTCTTCTAATGCCAACATTTAGATTATCCCTGGTTCTTTTACTCTTGATTTTCAGTTACATTTTCCTGCCTCTTTTCATATTTGTAAATCTGTACAGATGCTTGGCATTGCATATAAAAGAAAGGTAGAGACTGAAGTAAATGTTCTTTTCTCCCGAAAGGGGTTTATTATTTCTTTTGTTAGGCTGATAAGGGTGAAGGGCTGATCTCAGTCCACTCAGGAATTAAGTTAAATCAGGATGGTTGTAAAATTAGCTAGAACAGTCTACTCTGGTTTCAATAGTCTCGATGAGATTTGTCATGTTTGTTGCTGTCCCTCCCCTCTGTTGGGACTCTGTCTCCTAATCAGCATGAGACTTCATGAGATCTCATTCTGCCTTTCAAGTCCAACTCCCTGGCCCCTGCTGTGCCATTTCTGCACTTAGTACAAAGGCACTTCAAAAAGTTCATGGAAAAATAAAATTGAAAAACAATATGAATCTTTCCATGAACTTTTTTTTTTTTTTTTTGTCCTTTTTGAGACCGGCCACACCACACTCAGCCAGTGAGCGCTGTGAGCGCACCAGTCATCCCTATATAGGATCCGAACCCGCGGCAGGAGCGCTCCTGCGCTCCCAGCGCCGCACTCTCCCGAGTGCGCCATGGGCTCGGCCCTCCATGAACTTTTTGAAGTACCCTCATATATGTATCATGGGTAAAACTGGCTGTGTATTTGAGATTCTTCTATATTCTAATCTGTCATGCCAGAAAATGTCTCCAGGGAAAAAAAAGGCTGATGATTTCTGTTCAGCTAAAAAAGGCTCTTCTGGGCTGGCTGGTTATGGTTAGGGCATGATGCTAATAACACCGAGGTCAAGGGTTCAGATCCCCTCAACAGCCAGCTACAAGTAAATAAATAAATAAGGCTCTCCCATCTCTGGAATTTTAGTTAACTTAGTCCCTTTTGTTTTCAAGCTCTTCATTGTCTATTTTTTTTTTTTTTAAAGATGACCGGTAAGGGGATCTTAACCCTTGACTTGGTGTTGTCAGCACCACGCTCTCCCAAGTGAGTGAACTGGCCATCCCCAGCTAATAAGCATTGACCCCTGTACATATACTTTAGTATATGTTTAGTATATGTTTTTGCACTGTTCAGGAAGAAATAATGCTTAATTTGATGCCCTTTTAATATATAATATTTTACATTTATTATACACTGATATATTATATATACAAATATACTTACATATTATAAATAAATATAGCATATATAATATTATACATAACATTTACATATACTATATAATATATCATTACATGGGTACCTCAAAAAGTTTATGGAAAAATAGAATTAAAAGATAATGTGAATCCTTCTATGAACTGTTTGAAGGACCCTCATATATTATACATGCTAATATGATATATATTAATAGTATGACCATTAATGCAAATGAATTCTTACTTGGAAGCTTAAAATACAACTGCAGACAAAAATGGAACTTCTTTGGTTGAATTGGAGCGGAGAGAACAGAAGCCTTCCTGCCGTGCTTTTCTCCAGTGATATCTCCTCCTGGCTAAGTCCCAGGACAATGAAGATTATGGTTTGAAAACCAGTGTTTTATATATCTCCACTCTAATAATGATAATTATTTGTCAGATTGTTAAGATCATCAAAATAAAATCATTTGAACTGGTTTGGGAAAGCAAGTCTATTTTGGCCTTCTTGATGACCTTGTAGATGGAGTCATTAAAACTTTATATCTGCAAACTTCACCATTCCTAGTTTTAAGACCAAGATTCATCAAGGCATAAGGTTTATGGTTAGCTCCTATACCAGTGGGTCTAGTATTAATCTTACTACTATAGACTTAAGACGTGATATGCTTGGTTGTACGCCTTTGGAACCTGTATACTGTTTGAATTGCACTTGTTTCTCTATTCCCTTGGATTGACACCCTTCCCCAGTTGGTTCCATCCATAATGTTAGGCATCTGCCTTAGTTTACTGACTATCACATTATTTATATTCTATTATGCTGCTGGGAATGAACCCTGTGTTTGACTTCAACCTACCCAATTAGAGATGTAATATTCTGCTTAGCTCTTGCCAGGTGGCATCTCTGTGGGATGACTTCTTATTTCTATATCCCAGCCAGTGGCTGTGATCCTTCTTAAAATAAACAGATTCTTACTTCAAATAACAATGCTGCCACCCTCACCACTAGTCTGACTTTGAATTTTACCTGACACTGGAATTCACTTTGTTGAAGGGTGTTGGTCTGACTCATTTTTTCTTGTCCCCTTTAGTTCTGGCTTCCTTTCTCTATCTTCACTCGGCCATGTTGCTGACATTTTAGCTTGTTTCAAACCTGAGCCTCAGAAATAAAGACTAAAAACAGTATGGAGGTTTCTCAAACTACAGATAGAGTTACCATACAATCCAGCAACCCCACTTCTGAGTGTGTACCCAAGGGAGTGCAGATCATCATTCAAAGGGACACCTGCACTCCCATGTTCATCACAGCTCTATTTACAATAGCCAAGATATGGAATCAACCCAAATGTCCATCAGTGGATGACTGGATAAGGAAAATGAGGTATATACACACAATGGAATACTACTTAGCCACCAAAAAGAATGAAATTCTGCCATTCACAGCAGCATGGATAAGCTTGAAAAAAATTAATGTTAAGTGAAATAGGCCAGGCACAGAAAGAGAAATACCACATGTCCTCACTCATAAGGTGCAGCTAAGAAAGAAAGACCATAATAAAATGTTGAACTTTCAGAAGGAGAGAACGGACCTATAATTACTAGAGGTGGGAAAAGGGGTGGGGGAGGGAAGTTAGGGAGTAATTGGATAAAGGACGCGAAGAATAATTACGATTTGTAATGATGAACACACTAACAATATTGATTTGATCATTACGTACTGTACACAAATGCTGATAGTCAACTCTATACCCCGTAAATAGGTATAATCAATTATGTTTCAATTTAAAAACAAATTAAAAATAAGAAAAAAATTATTTAAATTTCTTCCTTAGATTCGGACTAGGTTCTGCTGATGAATAACTGAGATTATTGTTAAAATTTATAATATTACATAAAATTTTTATTTTCCAATTAATAATATTTTTGAGCCATTGATTAGGTAATTATGTCACCTACAAATATTTTTAACCAAATAGGAAATTTGACAATTTATAGAATTATGTAT
This sequence comes from Galeopterus variegatus, assembly GCF_000696425.1. NCBI lineage: Eukaryota > Metazoa > Chordata > Mammalia > Dermoptera > Cynocephalidae > Galeopterus > Galeopterus variegatus. Next base: position 74,266 of record NW_007733669.1, on the reverse strand, counting down.
TAGCTATAACAGTTGCTGTTTGCTGTTGCATGCATATTATATTAGGGAGAAAGGTTAACCTTGAAAATGAATAGTCAACCTTGGGGAGAAAAAAAGGAAATTAAGACAAAACTGAACATTATGTAGGGTAGCAGTTTTCAAAGTCTAGTCTGTAGACCCGTGCAGGTCCTTGAGATCCTTTCAGACAGTCTGTGAGGCAGAAACTATTTTCATAATAATATCATCTTTATTTGCCTTTTTCTTTCTTTTCTTTTTTTTGCTATATTTATTCTCTTTACTTGAAGGATTTCTCAATGAATTTTAAGTACATAAAATGCACTAATTTTAAATGTACCATGTTTTTAATCTGTGTGTATTGGTTTAACATCCGTAAAACTCCCACCCACATTAACATAAAACATTTATTTTATAAATCAATGCCATGTTATCTGCCACATGAAAGTCTCCTAAATGCTACATCTTGTATTGTGTATTTTGTAAATATAAAATATCTCGTTACATGCTTGGATCCTGTCTAACAAAAATTTTGCTCTCTATGTCTATGACTTATAGTTCCCACCGGATTCACGTTATGTGTAGATTGTATCTCCTGGACCTGCCTTCTAGGTCTCTCTTTTTCTCTTCTTTTGTTATCTTGATTTCTTTTCGGTTTTTCTCCACATTCTGTGAGACTTTCTCTTGTTTTGCATTTACTTCAGTAATTTGATTTTGTGGACAGTCCAGCTTGTATATTTCTATGAACTCTCTCAACTCCCTGATACTTTCCAAACTCTCTGACCATCCCTTCTCTATCACTTCATATAGATTGTTAAACCCCTGTATTATATGATTCTTAAATCTTTCTATAACTTCTATTTCTGGTGCTATATCCATTTCAAGAGGAGGCATTTTCTTGATTACTTAGCTCTGTTCCTTTCTTGCAAACTCCAGTATTATGGCCTTTTCAATAGCTCTTAGCAACCAGGACCAAAAACGATTAAAGGAGGTCTTCTGCAGCATGGAAAATAAAACGTCCTAAATGCTTGCCTTTTTCTCTGTGTTGACATCTGTGCTGATGGCACAAAAACAACGGTGGGTAAAAGCATGGGTGCCTTAGAACAAAACAGAGCAGTGCATCAAGCCATGCTGGTAGTCATTGCATTCTTCATCCATGCATTTCTGGTTTCTTAAAAAAGTCAGTTCCATCTAACAGTGTCCTTGATGAATTACTAATTTTATTAAATCTCGACCCTTGAGTCTTTGTAATATTCTGTGTGCGTGGAAAGAGAATAGAAAGAGAATTGTGCATAGAGCACTTCTGCTGCACTCTGAAACATGATGGTGATCTCCAGGAAAAGCACTTGTGAAATTGTTTAAGTTCTAAGCTGAACTAGTGGCTTTTCTCATGGAACACCATTTTTATTTGCAAGGACAACTGGTGTACAAACTGTGGTTATTCTGACTTGGGCACTTGGCAGATATTTTCTAAAAATGGAGGAAGTAAGCCTGTCAATTCAAGGAAAACAACTGAAAGCGCTTGTTGTGAATGATAAAATTAAAGCAGTCAGGCAAAAATTAGAATATTGGAAAACTTGTATCTGCTACTATAAGCTTGATAGCTTCCCAGTACTTAAAGGCTTTTCAGATGAGAAATGTGATCCTCTGATATTGTATAATGATTCAATGTCAACATTTGGAAAATCTGCACAACTCAGGAAACCATTTTCTAAATGACCAATGAATAATATTACACAATTATGACTGGTTAAAAGATGTGTTCAAAGTGCAAGACAGATCAATAGATTTTAATGTTATAGACTGCAAAAAATTCATTGATACAGCTTCAGAATTCATACTGCAGCTAACCTGTAAGTAACTACCATTTGTCGAGTTTTGTTTTAATATCAAAGAGGAATATTTACAATGATCTACAGAGTCTATTGAAATATGATTCCCTTTTCCAACCATATCCAAATGAGGCTGTATTTCCTTCATAAACTTCAATCAAAACAGCATATTTAAACAGATTGAATGCAGAAGTAGATATTAGGATCCAGCTGTCTTCTGTCAAGCCAGCCATTAAAAAGATTTGCAAAATGCAAAACAGTGCCAATCTTTTCATTAAAATTTCTTTGTTCCTAAAATATAGTTGTTTTTCATAAAATATGTTATTTATGTTAATGTGCATTGGGTTTATTATTGTTTTTAAATGAACAAGTAAATAAATATTTTTAAAATGTCTCAGTTTTAATTTCTAATATGGCAAATATCATTAGACATAGCTCAAATAAAGAAGACTTCTTTGGGGTCTTCAATAATTTTAAGGGTACAAAGAGGGTTGAGAACCACTGATATTATTTAAAATAAGGGAAGAAATGTCATTTACTATATTTCTAAAGGTTCAGATTTTTCTCCATTATTCCAGATAATTTATGTAATTGGTACATTTTCTTTATGCAGTAAGTAGCTGAGGAGTAATTTATTTTGTAAAAAATATTATTCATTAGGGACAACCTCTTAAAAATATGGTTAAATATTAATAGCAAATCACTACACAACAAAACAAATCAAGAGGAGAAAGGAAATAAAAAAATCTCCTAAATTTATTTTGTATTTTTATTTTTATTATTTTTTTAAAAGATGACTGGTAAGGGGATTTTAATGCTTGACCTGGTGTTGTCAGCACCACACTCAGTCAGTGAGCAAACCAGCCATCCCTACATAGGATCCGAACTCATGGCCTTGGTGTTATCAGCACCGCACTCTCCCGAGTGAGCCACGGGTCGGCCCTTAATCTCCTAAATTTAAAAAGCAAAAACCAAGTAGACACAGAACAACATTACCAAATTCCCACAGGCAGAAACTTGGATTTAGATGATTATAAAGCAGGAAATTGTAAGATGGAATGTCTTTTATACAAAAATGAGCCTCTGTTCTCATCTAATAGAAATCTGGGATTATTAACAAAAATGCATTACTGATCATAATTGCCACAGTGGTGAACATTGAGAAGAAATTAAACAATTTCTCACTGTAAATAATCATCCTGTAGGGGATGGCAATCAGCTTGAATTTGTCAAACTGTTCACATCTGAAATGTAAAACTCTGGAGTTCCAGTCATCAAGTTGTTAAAGTGAGTAGCACCTAGAATTGGAACTCAAAGGGCCCCCTTTTCAGTGGTTCAACCACCTTTGTCATTGTCCTCGTGGTCATTGATTAATAACTAGGTGTCAGGAAGTCTTGCTCTTTCTTCAGCACCATGATGCCATAAGATACTGACATGTTTATGATGCAAATTACGAGTTCCATACTTAAAGATACAAGATAGTCGTCTCCATTTTTAGATTTTTTTTTTTTTTTTTTTGTCTTTTGTCTTTTTCCGTGTCCGGCAACGGATCGCAACCATCAGTGTTGCCCCTGTACCGGACCGGGGACCGGCAACGGGATTGCAAACCTCGGCGTTGCTCCCGCGCCTCGCTCAGCCAGTGAGCGGGAACCGGTCTGTATGTGGGATCCGAA
>NW_007733669.1:40393-69767 GCF_000696425.1 Galeopterus variegatus | reverse complement strand
CAATGTGAATCCATGGGAACCCTATTAGTGGTCTTGCTGGCCTGGGGGTCACCAAGGCCCTCTTCTCCCCTGCCACCTCCAAGCAACTTCACCAGAAGGGCACAGCTGCAGCTTTTGCCAGCTCTTGCTCCGTGTGCTCAGCAGCTCCAGACTGGACACAGCTGGAGCTTGAAATGGTCCAAGCAATTTTTTTCTTTCTCTCATCGTGGCTTCTCCTGCCTTCATGAACTCCATAGGTCTCTCCTCCTCTTCCCCTGAGCTCTAGCGGCCCCAGCTTGGCTGTCATTGCTTTTTTATGGTGTAAATTGGTTGATTTATGGGAGAGAGTGACCCTGAGGGCCATCTATTCTGCCATCTTGACTTGAACAAGTGATGTGTACACTTTTCCTGACATCCTGTAACTTAAATATGATGTAAAATTAACAATAGTTAAATACTGTAATAATAAGTCAATACATCTTATGTTACATGATAAGGGAATGAGAAAGAGAGGAAAGCAAAGATTTTTGCTGTCTCTTTCTTTCTCTATATACACACATATACATATATAAATATATATAATAAAATAAGGAGATATACTCATGGCAATTACAGTCCTTGTTTCTGTAATCACATAACTGGTCATGTGATTGTAGCTGGTATTTATAACTAACTTCTTCTACTACCTATTCTTTATTCCTTTTGCCTACAGCAAGCAACCCAGCTGGTCATGGTTCTTTACCTGGTGGTAAAAGTTCTTCAGTCCTGAAGGGTATGGGTCTTTAGTGGTTTTGCCTGAATTGTGTTGTTGTAATTTTCCATTGACCTTAATCATAGAGCATGGTAATACTAAGAGATTACCTAAGGGATTTCCCATATTCTAGACATACTCTTCTTTACCTCAATTGTGGGGAAGTAGTCTGATTTCCTTTTGGTAGTCAGGATCAATCACTCCAGCTGGCAAAGTAACTACCTTCTTTGCCTGTTGACTCAGAGGCATTAGGAGTTCAGTGTGGCTGGGTGGCAGTCTTAACTTCCAGTTCAATGAAATCATTGTTGTGTCTCTTGGTGGAAGCATTCTTCCCAGTGGAACTAAGACCTTGAAATCATTGTGTCTCTTGGTGGAAGCATTCTTCCCACTGGAACTAAGACCTCTACATCAGCAGAGCATATCTTCAATGAAATCATTGTTGTGTCTCTTGGTGGAAGCATTCTTCCCAGTGGAACTAAGACCTCTACATCAGCAGAGCATATGGTTGTGGTTAATTTTACTGGTGGATCAGTAGGGGTAATAGCAGGTAGTGTCACTCCCATTTCCACTCCTAAATTCTGGGACCCATGAATCCTGACTATGGGAGAAAGAACAATGTATATTTAATGCTGATTCACAGCCATATACTGGATGCACATGCAGCCTTCTGGAGAATCTTGTCTCAGCCCTGTGAGATATTGCCACTTAGCTGGCAGTATAAGTGAGTCTTCAAAAGGCCAATCCACCATTCTATCAAACCAGTTATTTTAGGATGGTGGTAAGATGGTGAGACAAGTGAATTTTATGAGCATAGGCCCATTGCTGAACATTTTTTTTTTTTTTTACTGTGAAGTGAGTTCCCTGATCAAAAGCAATGCTGTGTGGAATGCCATGACAGTGGATAAGGCATTCTGTAAGTTCACAGATAGTAGTTCTAGCAGAAGCATTAAATGCAGAGAAGGCAAATCTGTATCTAAAGTTAAGCGTCTATTCCAATAAGTACAAAATGCTTCCCTTCCATGATGAAAACATTCTAATGTAATTAGACACGTAGCTGGTGGCTGATCACCCCGGGGGAAGGTGCCATATTGGGGACTCAGTGTTGGTCTCTGCTGCTGGTAAACTGGACACTCAGCCATGGCTGTAGCCAGGTCAGTTTTGGTGACTGGAAGTCCATGTTGCCGATAACCCCCATCCCTGCCACAATGGCCATTTTGTTCATGAGTCCATTGGGAGATGACAGGGGTAGCTGGGGAGAGAGACTGACTGGTACCCGCAGGTTGGGTCATCCTATCCACTTGATTATTAAAGTTCTCTGCTGCTGAGGCCACCCTTTTGTGGGCACACATGGGACACAAATATCTTCTTACTTTTTGCCCATTCAGAGAAGTCTAGCTACATACTTTCCCAAATTTTCTTATCATCTATTTTCCAATCATGTTCTTTCTAAGTTCCAGACTGTCCAGCCAAACCATTGGCCACAGCCCATGAATTGGTACATAATCACATGTCTGGCCATTTCTCCTTTCAAGCAATGTGCACAGCTAGTTGCATTGCTGGAAGTTCTGCTCCCTGGGAGGATCTCCCTTCACCACTGTCTTTTAGGGATGCCTGAGAAAAGGCTACAGTGCTGTAGCTGTTCACTTTTGGGTGGTGCCTGCATATTGTGCAGAACCATCTGTGAACAGGCTGAATCTTCTCTGCCTCTGTCAACTGATCATAGGAAACTCCCTACAAGACATAGGTGCAGGCAGTGTAGCAGGAGTGGGGAACATGGGCATTTGGGCCACTTCCATGTAATTTATTTGTGCCTTCAGAACCTGCGTGGGCCCAATCACATATGTGTCAGTTTCATTTGATGATGGAGTGCTGCTGTGCATGACCAACTTTGTGGCTTGATGGGTCAGATGATAGTCAATTCATGATGGACATCTCAGGTCACATGGTAACTTTGTGACCCACGGTCAAGCATTCAGTTTTTACTAAGGCCCAGTAGCAGGCCAAGAGCTGTCTCTCTAAAGGAGAGTAGTTATCTGTGGATGATGGTGGGGCCTTACGTCAAGATCCTAAGGGCCTCTGCTGCTATTCACCCGTCGGAGCCTGCCAAAGGGTCTAAAGAGGATTGCTAACTGCCACTGACACCTCAAGTACCACTGGATCTGCTGGATCATGTGGACCAAGCAGCAGAGCAACTTGCACAGCAGCTTGGACCTGTATTTAGAAACTTCTCCTGTTCTGGGCCCTGCTCAAAACTGGCAACTTTTCAGATCACTCTGTAAATGTGTGTGACAGGTCAGTGTGACACACCTAAATGAGGAATATGTTGCCTCCTAAATTCAAAGAGTCTCACTACACATTGTTCATCTCTTTTTGTTGGAGAAGGGGCCAGATGCAACAACTTATTCTTCACCTTAGAAGAGGTGTTTCAACATGCCCTGCCCCACTAGACCCTTATAAATTTCACTGAGGGGAAGGCTCCTGAATTTTTGTCAGATTTATTTCCCACCCTCTGACACACAAATGTCTTACCAGTAAGTTCAGAGTAGATGCTACTTCTTACTCATTAGGTCCAATCAGTACAATGTCATCAATGTAATGGACTGGTATGATATCTTGTGGAAGGGAAAGGCAATCAAGATCCCTGAAAACTAAACTGTGACATAGGGCTGGGGAGTTGATATGCTCCTGAGGTAGGACAGTGAAGGTGCATTGCTGGTCTTGCCAGCTGAAAGCAAACTACCTTTGTGTTCATTATAGACAGGTATGGAGAGAAAGCATTTACCTGATCAATAGCTGCATACTGGGTATCAGGGATGTGTTAATTTGCTCAAGAAATGAAACCACATTAGATACAGGAGCCGCAATTGGAGTTACCACATGGTTATGCTGACAGTAATCCACTGTCATTCTCCAGGATTCATCTGTCTTCTGCACAGGCCAAATAGGAGAGTTGAAAGTGGATGTAGTGAGAATCACAACCCTGCATCTTGATGGTGGCAGAAATCTCTGCAATACTTCTGGGAATGTAGTTTTGATTTGCCATTCTACTAGGTAGAAGCAGTTCTTCATTTGGCTTTTCCCGCCATGATAGTCATCACTCCACAAATCAGGGAACCAATGTGCAGATTCTGCCAGCTGCTAAGTATGTCTATTCCAATTACGCATTCTGGAACTGGGGAAATAACTACAGGATGGGATTGTGGACCCACTGGACCACTGTGAGATGGACTTGAGCTAAAATACCATTGATCATCTGACTTCTATAAGTCCCTACTATGACTGGAGGGCCACAGTAATGTTTTGTGTCTCCTGGAATCAATGTTATTTCAGAGACAGTGTTCAGTAGTCCCAGAAAATTCTGATTATTTCCTTTTCTCCAATGCACAGTTTCCCTGGTAAAAGGCCTTAAATCCCTTTGGGGAAGCTGGAAAAAAGATTTTATCAGTAAAAAATTTTGATGGTATTGGGGTCCTTTCTCAATGGGATTCAGCCTCCCCTTCACTCAGAGGGTTCTGGGCTCATAAACTGGCTCAAGTCTGGGAATTGATTGAGGGGTCATGACTTTCTGTTTTTTGATTTGACTTAGACTTTTATTTATTTGGCTTGAATTGTTCTGCTTATACAGATCAAGTAAGAATTTAGTAGGCTTCCTATTTCACTTCTAGGAATACCACGATCAACTAGCCAATGCCATAGTCTGCAGGAGCCGTAGTATTGTTCACCTAAAAGATACTGAGGCTGAACATATAAAGCATAGGATTTATTGGGCCGATATAACAATTGCAGCCAGGAAAACAAACAGGTCATGTCACCCTGAGAAATGCAGTCCAAAGAGGGCCAGCAGAGCTTAGTATTTTATAATCACAAGAAGGAGAGAGAGAGCGAGGGAGAGGACAGCCCTGCCTAGTCACTTATCAGTTTTTCTATTGGTTGTACATGATGTATAGATTTTGGATTGTTACTAGGTTACATCCTAAATGCAGAGATGTAGGGTAAGGGTTACAAGAAGCATTCTAGGTTATTTTATTACTTTCTGGTGCCATCACATCTGCTTCTAAGTAAAAATGGTTTTATGATAACATGGGTCTTAAATGACAAATTGACTCTAATATTCCAATCTCCCTAAATTTTTGAATCCCTTTCTGTATATTAAACTAAGGCAAGTCAGGCATTTCTAATTTACTCACTGTGGCCACATTTTGACCTGTGTTTCAGCCAGCCAGTCAACCAACCAACCAACCAAAAAAACAGTTAAAGCTCTTCATAACTTCCTGAACTGCAACATTAAATGCAGAGTCTTTGCCTAGTGAGCCCATATAAATACATCAGGCTGATCCAACTTTATGTTCCTTCCACTATTATCCCACATGCTCAATATCCATTTCTACACGTGTTCTCTGGATTTCTGCTTGTATAAATGAGAAAACTCACGTAACTCTTTTGGAGTGTAATACATCTCCTCGTGGGTCACTTTGTACTTTACCTTTAGGGGCCTGTTGAAACTGGGGTCTAGTTCTAGGTCTAGAAGCAAAGGAGACTGGTGGGAGTCAGTCCTGAGGAGAGTCGGCATCCTCTCGCCTGGCATCTGCCTCAGTGGAGGCCATTACTGTTTTCTCAGGCATCACATGGTTAATCTCCTCAGTCAGAGAGGCTGCCACTACTAGAGGTGAAGGAGGCCTCTTCCACTTGCACAGAAGACACCAGAATTTAGGGGCTCAATGTCCCAAGCTTCATCAGGGTCTTCCCACACGTGCCCATTCTACCTTGCAGGATGCTATTCTTTCCCAATCAATGCCCCCACTTTAACAGCAGACACTCTGTGAGGCTGGGAGTTTAACTTGCATCGCATTCAGCCAGGCACAGGATGAGATTGTGTGTTCCATTTTCAGCATTCTCAGCCCTGTGACCTCAGGTGATAAGGATCTCCTTTGGGGGACAAATAGGAGCTTCCAGTCATTTCTGAAGTGCTTCAGCTGGGAATTTGAATCCCTGAGTTCATCCTTTTCTTTCACTACTTTGTCCAACCAGCCAACCTCATTATATTTGTTAGTTTTCCAAATACGCTCAAAAGTTTCATATACACAATCACCCAGTTCCTTGCTTCTTGTAAGTGGTTGATTAGGAGTATCTAATGGAGATATTTTGTGAATCTCTACAGCCATATCACACTGTGGACTATCAGTGTTCACTTTACTACTGGAAATAGAGTCATTAGAATTTTAAAATTGAATCAGATTAGTGAGCCAATTACAGAAACCCAAGAACCAATTCAGAAAACACATGTTTAAAATTCTGTTCCTCTGGAACCACTCTTGGTACCAAAATCTGTGTTAGTCTGGGTTTTCAAAAGAAACAAAACCAGTTACCAGTTGGATTTACATATGGGGGGAGAGAGAGAGAGAGAGAGAGAGAGAGAGAGAGAGAGAGGTTTAGATTGATTGATTGTAAGGAACTGGCTCATGAAGTTATAGAGACTGAGAATGCCTACAATCTGCAGTCGGTAAGTTAGAGACCCAGGAGAGCCAATGATATAGTTCCAGTCCTCATCTGAAGGCCTGGGCACCAGGAGAGCTGATGGTATTCCAGAGTTCCAGTCAGAGTCTGAAGGCAGGAGAAGTCCAATGTCCCAGCTCAAAGGCAGTTAGGCAGAGAGAGAGAGTAAATTCTCCCTTACTCCACCTTTTTGTTCTATTCAGTGCTTCAATGGATTGGATGAGGTCCACCCGCATTGGGGAGGGCTATCTTATTTATTCAGTCTACTGATTAAAATGTCAGTCTTACCCAAAATACCTTTATAGACACAACCAGAATAAGAAGACATCAAAATTTAGGTGTTTAATGTCCCAAGCTTCATCGGGGTCTTCCCACAGTCCCCATTCTAACTTGTGAGATGACATTAACTTGCATTGCAGTTCAGCCAGTCACAGGATGAGATTGTGTGTGTGTGTGCCCTGTGGCCCAATGAACTTGACATATAAAATAGACAATCACACCGTATAATTGTGACTCCAAATTTACTAAATAAAAAAAAGCCTTTATGTAAATATTTGACCAAGTAATAAGTCAAAGAGGATAATTAAAAATAGCCTTCATATTAAAGACATTTTCTTAGAATATGTTATTTGCCAAATATTATTAAAAGATAAATGACTTCCCTGTGCAGTGGAAACATGGCAGAGGGAAGGGAGTGAGACACCTGTGCCCCACTCTGGCAGAATTTCCTTTGGAAGTGGCCGGGGGGGGGGCAGCACCAGCCAGTGGAACCCTGTGGCTCCATGGGGCTCCCTCAGCCCACCACCTCAGACCGAGGCAGTGTGGGGAGCTCTAGCCTTGCTCCCATGCTCTGAACTGGTACCATGCAGGTGAGCTCACTGGCAGTGGCCAGCCAGTGGAACTGTGCAGCTGGACACAGCCCCTCATCCTGCCTCAAACCCAGGGGGGAGCAGCAGCCTACGGATCTGACCCACTGAATTTGGCCCAGCAGAACTCCACAGTGCTAGGGGCTCTTTCTTTGACCACAGAGTCTTGAACAGGAACCAAGGTGGTTTAACATGACCACCACCACACCTACTGTCAAGCAAAGACAATTCACTCCCCACAGTAGCAACCAGGGCCACTCCAAAGCCAACTTCAGTGTAATAAAAGAAGCAAACCCCCTACCAAATGACCAAGCCTCAGTGAAAAAATAATAGAAGTACCAACAAGCAAGAAGAAATGGCACCACTGAAAGGATACAGTAATGCCCCAGAGTCAGACTCCCTGGAACAGGGAATCTGTGAAATGTCTGAAAAAGAATTTTGAGCAAGGATCTTATGAAAACTTGAAGAAATAAAGGAAGACACAATTAGAGGACACAATGAAACAAGAAAAAACATCCAGAATATGAAGGAGGAAATCTACAAAGAGATTAATACCATAAAGAAGAGTGTAGCAGAACTCCTAGAAATAAAAGACTCACTCAGTGAAATAAAAAACACAACTGAGGGCTTGAGCACCAGGGTAGAGCAAGCAGAAGAAAGAATTTCAGAGCTTGAAGATGGCCTTTTTGAAATAACAGAGGCAGACAAAAAAAAAAAAAAAAAGGAAAAAAGAATTAAAAACAATGAGGAAAACCTAAGAGAGATAGCAGACAACCTCAAGCACTCTAACATCTGAATTGTGGGTATTCCTGAAGGGCAGGAGAAATGAAAAGGTACTGAAAACCTACTCAAGGAAATAGTAACAGAAAACTTCCCAGGTGTAGGATGAGATACAGACCTTCAGATCCAGGAAGCCCAAAGGTCCCCAAACAGATTCAACCCAAAAAGATCCTCCCCAAGACATATTATAGTTAAATTTGCAAAGCTCAAAGACAAAGAGAGAATTCTACAAGAAGCAAGGGAAAAGCATCAAGTGACTTATAGGGGAACCCCCATCAAACTAACAGCAGACTTCTCAACCGAAATCCTACAGGCCAGAAGAAAGTGGAATGATATATTCAAAATACTAAAAGAAAAAAACTGCCAACCAAGAATTATTTACCCAGCAAGGCTCTTCTTCAGAAATGAGGGAGAAATAGTGTACTTTTCAGGCAAACAAAAGTTGTGGGAGTTCACCACCACACAACCAGCCTTGCAAGAAATTCTCAAGGGAGTCATTCATCTGGAATCTGATAATGGTGCCCACCATCACGAATACACAAGAAAGAGCAAAACCCACAGTTAAAACAAAAATGCCAGAAAGAAAGAGAAAGAAGTTAAATAATTCTGCCTTAAATTCCCAACTCATATTGAAGAAGAGAAATAAAAGAGGAAATAATGATCAAAAGATATATAACTCCCCTAACCAAGCAGCAATTAAATGACAGGAATTAAACAACACTTCTCAGTAACTACTTAAATTTGAATGGACTAAACTCCCCATTCAAAAGACACAGACTAACTGACTGGATTAAAAAGCTAGACCCAAGTATATGCTGTCTTCAAGAGACCCACCTCACCTGTAAAGACACTCATAGACTAAAATTGAAGGGATGGAAAAAGATATGCCCTGCAAATGGAAACTAAAAGTGAGCAGGAGTAGCTATTCTTATATCAGACAAAATAGACTTTAAACCAAGAAACATTAAAAAAGACAAAGAAGGCCATTATATAATGATAAAGGGAACTATCCAGTTAGAAGACATAACAATCATAAACATGTGTGCACCCAATACCAGAGCACCCAGATATATCAAGCAAAAACTCTTAGATCTAAAGAAGGGGATAGGACCTAATACATTAATAATGGGTGATCTGAACACCCCTCTATCAGTATGGGACAGGACTTCCAGGCAACAAGTCAACAAAGAGACACAGGACTTAATCTACACCCTAGACCAACTGGACTTGGCAGATATATACAGAACATTTCACCCAACAGCTAAAGAATACACTTTCCTCTCATCTGCTCATGGTACATTTTCCAGGATAGATCACATATTAGGTTATAAATCTAGTCTCAGCAAATTAAAAAAATTGGAATCATTCCAACAATCTTTTCGGACCACAATGGACTAAAACTGGAGATAAACAATAAGCAAAATGCTGGAAGCTATACAAATACATGGAAACTCAATAATAGGCTCCTGAATGACCTCAATAAGCAAAATGCTGGAAGCTATACAAATACATGGAAACTAAATAATAGGCTCCTGAATGACCTATGGGTCCAAGAGGAAATTAAACAGGAAATCAAAAAATTTCTAGAAACTAATGAAAATAAACATACATCATACCGAAACTTGTGGGATCCTGCAAAAGCCATACTAAGAGGCAAATTTATTGCAGTAAATGCTTATCTCAAAAGAATGGAAAGACTTCAAATAAACGACCTAATACTATGCCTCAAAGAGCAACAATCCAAACTTAAAGGCAGTAGACAGAAAGAAATAATTAAGATCAGAGCAGAACTAAATGAAATAGAGACCCAAAAAACAATAGAAAAGATCAACAAAACTAAAAGTTGGTTTTTTGAGAAGATAACAAAATAGACACACAATTAGCTAGATTAACAAAAAAAAAAAAAAAAAAAAAAAAAGGAGAGAGAAGATCCAAATAACAAAAATCAGAAATGAAAAGGGAGATGTTACAACTTATACCACAGAAATACAAAGAATCATTAGAGACTATTATAAACAACTGTATGACAACAAATATGAAAATCTGGAAGACATGGATAAATTTCTAGACACATATAGATTCCCAAGACTGAACCAAGAAGAGATAGAAAACCTGAACAGACCAATAACAAGCAAGGAGATTGAAGCAGTAATTAGCAATCTTCCAACAAGAAAAAGTCCGGGTGTGGATGGCTTTACAGCTGAATTCTATTAAACTTTTAAAGAGGAGTTAATACCAATTCTCTTGAAACTATTCCAAACAATTGAAACAGACGCTACTCTTACAAACTCATTCTATGAGGCCAACATAACTCTGATACTAAAACCAGATAAAGACACAACAGAAAAAGAAAATTATAGGCAAATATCCTTGATGAACCTAGATGCTAAAATGCTCAACAAAATGTTAGCAATTAGAATACAGCAACATATTAAAAACATTATACATTTTGATCAAGTGGTATTAATCCCAGGGATGCAAGGATGGGTCAGTACACAAAAGTCAATAAATGTGGTACATCACATCAACAAGCTCAAGGACAAAGACCATATGACTATCTCAATAGATGCTGAAAAAGCATTTGAGAAAATTCAACATTCTTTCATGATAAAGACTCTCAACAAATTAGGTATAGAAGCAAAATATCTTAACGCAATAAAAGCCATTTATGACAAGCCCACTGCCAGTATTATTCTGAATGGGGAAAAATTGAAAGCCTTCCCTTTAAGGACAGGAATAAGACCAGGATATCCACTCTCATCACTTCTATTCAATTTAGTACTTGGGGTACTAGCCAAAGCAATCAGGCAAGAGAAAGAAAGAAAAGGAATACAGATTGGAAAAGATGAAGTCAAACTTTCCTTATTTGCAGATGACGTGATACTATATATAGAAAAACCTAAAGACTCTATCAAAAAACTCATAGAGCTGGCTAATAACTTCAGAAATGTTGCAGGATACAAAATAAATGCCCCCAAATCAGTAGTGTTTACATACTGAAATAATGAATTAACAGAAAGAGAAATAAAGAAAGTGAGCCCATTTACAATTGTCACCAAAAAAATATGATACCTAGGGAGGTGAAAGACCTCTACAATGAGAACTACAAACCACTTCTGAAAGAAATTAAAGCAGACACAAAAAGATGGAAAGATATTCCATGGTCTTGGATTAGAAGAATTAACATTGTGAAAATGTCTATACTACCCGAAGTGACCTACAGATTCAATGCAATCCCCATCAAAATACCAATGTCATTCTTCACAGAAATGGAAAAACAATCTTACCTTTCATATGGAAAAACAAAAGACCCCGAATAACCAAAGCAATCGTGAGCAAAAAAAACCAAAAAACAAAAAACAAACAAAAAAAAACCTAGAGGCATAGCTTTGCCTGACTTCAAATTATACTACAAAGCTGTTGTAACCAAAACAGCATGGTACTAGTATAAAAATAGACATTCAGACCAGTGGAGTAGAATTGAGAACCCAGAAATCACCCCTCAGGCTTACAGCCATCTGATATTGAACAAAGGCAACAAAAATCTACATTGGGAATAAGACTGCCTCTTCAACAAGTGGTGCTGGGAAAACTGGATATCCATATGCAGAAGAATGAAACTAGATATGCACCTCTCACCATATGCTAAAATCAACTTTAAATGGATTAAAGACCTAAGTATAAGACCCAAAACTGTAAAATTACTAAGGGAAAATATAGGTGAAACACTTTAGCAGTTAGGTCTGGGCACAGGCTTTATGAACATGAGCCTGAAAGCACAGCAGCAAAAGAAAAAATAAGCAAATGGGACTATATCAAACTAAAAAGTTTCTGCACAGCAAAAGAATCAACAGAGTGAAAAGACAACCCACAGAGTGGGAGGAAATTTTTGCTAACTATGAATCCAACAAGGGACTAATATTCAGAATATACATAGAACTCAAGCAATTATACAGTAAAAAAAAAATAAATGACCTAATTAAAAAACTGGCAAAGGAGCTGAACAGACATTTTTCAAAGGAAGACATACAAATGGCCGACAGAGACATGAAAAAATGCTCAACATCATTAGTCATCAGGGCAATGCAAATTAAAACCACATTGAGATGCCACCTCACCCCAGTTAGACTGGCTATAATCAAAAAGATGGTGCATAACAAATGCTGGCAAGGGTGTGGAGAGAAGGGAACACTACTGCACTGTTGGTGGGACTGTAAATTAGTACAACCGCTTGGGAAAACAGTTTGGAGGTTTCTCATTCAAGAACAGATAGATCTTCCATATGATCCAGCAATCCCTCTTCTGGGTTTATACCCAGAGGAATGGAAGTCATCATGTCGAAGAGATACCTGCACTCCCATATGTATTGCAGCTCTGTTTACAATAGCCAAGACATGGAATCAACCTAAATGTCCATCAACAGATGATTGGATAAGGAAACTGTGGTATATATACACTATGGAATACTGCTCTACCATAAAAGAGAATGAAATACTCCCATTTGCAACAACTTGGATGAACCTGGAGAAACTTATGTTGAGTGAAACAAGCAAAGCACAAAGGGATAAATACCGCATGTGCTCACTCATAGGTGGGAGCTAAGAGAGAAAGAAAGGCAGGAAAGAAAGACCAGAGCAGTGCTGTGATTCAACGGAGGGAGGGAACATTCCTAGGGCTACAAATTGGAGTGAAGGGGAGAAGTGGAGGGGGAGGGTGGTTAGGGCATAACTGGGAGGGGACAAAGGGTACAAAAGTAATTTCTGGTAATGGGTATGCACCCAGTTTTAATCTGGCCCTCACATCATGGGCAGAAGGGGGGACGATCAGCTTTGTATCTCCTGAATATTCATAATAAATAAATAAATAAAATAATAAAAAATAAATGACTTCAGTACTTCATAAAGAATAGGAGTTAAGTGTTCATAAATAATTTTACTTGATTCAGTCTGGATGAGCCTATACAGAAGTGGGACAAATACATAATATTAAATAATATGTGTATTTACCAGTCTTGGACATTTAAGGAAGGCACATAATCACTTTTTCTTTATAACTCAAAATATTAAAATTTCATGGAAATACTCATGACTTTGTTATTGGTCTTATACTTTGATTTTGTGTTTTACTTTGCACTTGACATTAATGTTTTAAGACTAAAGAGATAATAACAAAGAATAGGCCTGATTTGTATCTATAGAAGTGTGGTTGTATTAAATCATATAGAAACATTGGCCTGTTTGCTATCATATCCATTTCTCACCCTTCTTCTCTATTCTGCATCACTCTGAAGCCTGTATTTCTGGGGTTTCCACATGGGTTGGATTCTGGCTGGGTTCAACCAATGGGAAGTGCTGGAGGGAGACATGAAGGTAGATAAAAGGGAAAAGCTGGGATATTTCTTCCCCTCTCTATCTTATCTGGCATTTTCAGTAGCAGCTGTGACTCTTCTGTGGCTCCAGCTTTCATTGAATGGTTTTGCCATGACCTCAGCTTTTGCTGAGTGTCCCCTATCCCAGGGCTCGAGTAGCACCACCTTCTCTCTGTACTTCCAGCCTGGGGCTACTTGCAACTTATTATTGTTGCTAATCTCTGGGTTGCCTCACTGTCTTTGGTTAGGGTTACCACTATTCTGTCACCTTTGTGATCAATGTCCTGGATTAAATAGTCTCTGTGATAAACATTTCAAGTGGTTTCTGTTTTCCTGGTTGGACCCTGGCTGATTCATTTATCTGTGGGTACCCGAAGTGATACAGAAAATAGTCTCTCAAGACAGAGTACTGTTTGAGTATAAATACAGTGATAACCTCTTTTTTGGGAGGAAGATGCAATTCAAGTAATTCACTAATCAAACTTCACTAGTCAAACAGTGAATCATCATATCATCTGGGAACTTATTAAAAATGCAGAAACCAGGCCCTCCCCCAGACATGCTGAAATAATATTTTCATTATAACGATATGCCCAAGGAATTTATGCACATTAATGTTTGAGGAGCACTGACCTATGGCATGTAGAGGCATCGTGATTAACTGAATCATCATCGGTGGTTGCTTGGCATGAAGTGCTATTCAAAAGCAATGTTTTGGGAAATCAAGTAGTGGCTGTTTTTGATAAGTGTAGCAATAATGACTCTGATGATGCTGGACAGTTACAGAAAGAAAAAAATAGTCCAGGCTTTGAACTTCAGTTCAAAATATGGATAGAGAACCAGGTATCTTCTATGGCAGCTTTAAAAGAATCTATTTCTTGTAGCTGCTGGGCAGATGTAGATGAGGAACAGGCCTCCAAATCCAATTATTTGGATTGCAGAATTACTATGCATGTTGAACATATAACTTTGCCTAGGTTAGGGAATTAGGAAGAAATGGGATGGGATTCTCAAAGACAGATGAAGACGTTTGAGTGAAGCCAGGTGAAGCTGAGAATCTTGAAACACAATTTCCCTTGATCTTGCTTTGCAAGTAGAAGTAGAAGTAGACATTTCTTACCACTCAGAAGAAACTGGTCTTCCTTGCTCAAAGACTATGATACAACTTCATCTGAGGCAGCTGGCTTTCAAAGGATATGAATGTTCTTCAGGACCAGTGGTTCTTGAATTTTAGTATACATCAGAATCACGTGGACAATTGGTCCTCACTCCCAGAGTTTCTGATTCAGTAAATCTGGGCGGGGCCCAATAACTTAACATTCCTAATGATTTACCAGGTAATTCTGATACTTCTGGTATGTGATCACGCTTTAGAACTACAGCTCAAGACCCTAAATCTCCTTCACTGCTTCAAAATTCATAATGGAGTCAGACGCCAGCATGCTCTGAGTGTGTTCTCTCTCTCTCTCTCTCTCTCTCTCTCTCACACACACACACACACACACACACACACACACACAGCACAAACACATGAATGATCTTGCTAATTTGTACTGACAGGAGGAAGCTGGAACATATGCAGGAAAGGATTCTAAAAGTGTTAGACCAAGGAGAGCAGAATATTTTGTTGGATTAGGCTGAATCTATCAACATGGGTGCACTTACCTGAGAGCCTGGAGTTAATGTGTCAGTTCTTGCAACTAGAAATGGCTCTAACAGTTCTCTTGGCTACTGAAGCTTGGATTTAATGGTGGTCTACATTTCCTGACACAATGTGGAAGAAGGGATCTAAGGGCTTAGGAAGATGGGAATGTTGAAATAAATTTATATTCACCACGTGCTAACCTTCTCCTTGACTGTTTTTTTGAGAGAGTTTAGAGAATTTTCTCTTAATTAAGACATTGATAAATGCTTTAGAGAGGGGAGTGTGAACAGTTGTCCTCTCTAGACTGGGAACGACAATGGGAGATGACACTACGGGATTAGTTTCCCTGATTTCACTGGGATATTGCATCCCAGACTGTTAGAGGGCAGGTGTTAGGAATTAATCATCAAAGACAAGGTGGATATAATCACAGTAATGGGAAGCAAGGATGGAATGTCAATCATATGTTTTTGTCAGTAAGGATCTGTATTGGTGATTAATCAATCAACATGTTTTTAGGGATAAAATTTGTGGGCAGTTTATTAAAGTATCACTAGATTTGAAATAGTGGGAAATGTTTTGGTCTGGTGTGTAGAAATCTGGCTTCGGTTTCTACAGTGAAAAGTCATGGTATCTTACCCAGTTCTCACACACATGCCAATGCAAAGACTGGAGCCAAAGTCCTTTGAAAGAGAGACCACATCCCCTGGAGAAAGAATCCTATAACACTACCACAAATATGTACTGTAAATCTTCCTTCAAGTCTTTTCTAAAGGGACCTGTGTCCATTTACTAGGGTGACTATTTATTAGGATGACAGAATTAATTCCAATCGCTAAGGCTTTGAAATATCATGGTCTTCTGTAGGTTAGGCGATAAGTTGAATTTTGGCCTAATTCTCTCTTATTGTGAGTCCAGTGGTCAGCAGACCTATTCAGTGACTATTTTCCCTCATCTCTTGAATACTAAGTTGAAATTTAGTACTTAAAAATGGGTAGAATCTCCATAGTGACACCCTGGCACATGGAGTGAGGACTATTATAATGAGAAAAACCAGTGAAAGGTCCAGGAGCTGCTATTACCTACCCAAGTCATAAACCAAAGCAGTTTTGCCTCCTCAGAGATTAGAGCCACTGCCAGAGACTTGACACATATGGCAGTGGTGATTACTAATTCATCTCCATTTAATGTGCCTGTTTGTTTAGTGCAAAAGCTGGATGGGTCTTAGAGAATGACTGTGAATTATTGTACTCTTTATCAGGTAGTGACTCCAATTGCAGCTGCTTCATTAGATGTGGATCTGGTAGCCAGATGTCCAGAGGTATATTCCTCTAGTAAATCAGAACAGCTCCCAGCACCTTTTATACTGTTATTAATCTTGCAAACGTTTTCCTCCTTAGCAATCAACCAGGACAATCAAACGACATTTTCTTTTGCCTTGCAGGGTAGGAGAACATCTTCAGTTTTACTGAAGGGTTCTGTTAGCCTCCTATTCTCTGTCACAATACATTCTGCAAAGAATTTTTACTGTCTGGACATTCAACATAATATAATGCTGGCCCACTCCATTGATTGGACCATCCATTGATTGGTGAACAGGAAGTAGCAAGTACCCTAGATGCTTTGGTAAGACTCATGTGTGCCAGAGGGTAGGGGATAAACTCATGAAATATTGGTGAAGGTTTTGAGGACTAGGAGTCCAAGGCATGTCAGGATATCCCTTCTACAATAAAAGTCAGTTGCTGCACCTCACATCATCTACTACTAAATAAAAAGCATAATGCTTTTGGGGGGGCTTTTTTTAATTTTGGAGGCAACAGATACTATGTTCAAGTATGCTTTCTTGATCTATTTTCCAAGTAGCCCATAAGGCTGCTAGCTTTGAGTTAGGCCTGAAGTCTGTTGTATCCTTGTCTGGTTTTGGCATCAGGATAACACTGGCCTCATAAAATGAGTTTGAAAGAATTCCCTTCTTTTCAATTTTTTGGAACAGTTGGAAAAAAATTTATATTATTTTTTCTTTAAATTCTTGATAGAATTCAGGAGAGAAGCTATCAGGTTCTGGGCTTTTCTTTTTTTATTACTGATTCAATCTCCTTACTTGTTATTGGTATGTTCAGATTTTCCATTTCTTTATAGTTTAATCATGGTAGGTTGTATATATTTACTAATTTATCCATTTTTTCTTGGTTTTCCAATTTGTTGACATATAATTATTCATAATAGTCTCTTATGATCCTTTGTATTTCTTTGGTATCAGTTGTAATATTTTCTTTTTAATCTCCAATTTTATTTATTTGGGCCTTTTTTTCTTAGTCTAGCAAAAGGTTTGTTGATTTTGTTTATCTTTTCAAAAAACCAACTCTTTTCTGTTGGTATTTTGTATTGATTTTTTAGTCTCTATTTTATTTATTTCTGCTCCAATCTTTATTATTTCTTTCCTTCTACTAATTTTGGGTTTATTTTATTTATTTATTTATTTATTTATTATTTTATTTACATTGGGCTAGTGGGGACCCAGGTAAGGGTCTAAAGATGGAATTTCATTATTTAAAGCTTTTTTTTTCTATTTTACTTTTTTATTGGTTATGAATATTCATGAGATACAAAGCTGATTGTCACCCCTCGTGCCCATGATGTGAGGGCCAGATTCATACTGGCAGCATACCCCTTACCACAAGTTGTATTTGTACCCCGTGTCTCCCATCCAATTATCCCCAACCTCCCTCTCTCTCCCCCTTTCCTTTCCACTCCACTTTGTAGCCCAAGGAATGTTCTCTCCCTCTGCAAGTCCAATGCACTACTGTGGTCTTTCTTTCCTTCCTTCTTTCTCTCTTAGCTCCCACATATGAGTGAGCACATGTGGTATTTATCCCTCTGTGCTTTGCTTATTTCACTCAAGGTAAGTTTCTCCAGGCTCAACCATGTTGTTGCAAATGGGAGTATTTCATTCTCTTCTATGGCAGAGTAGTATTCCATGGTGTATATATATCATATTTTCCTTATCCAGTCATCCATCAATGGACATTTAGGCTGGTTCCATGTCTTGGCTATTGTAAACAGAGCTGCAATGAACATGAGAGTGCAGGTGTCCCTTTGACATCATGATTTCCATTCCTCTGGGTATATACCCAGAAGTGGGATTGCTGAATCATATGGAAGATCTATGTGTGGTTGTTTGAGAAAACTCCATACTGTTTTCCATAGTGGTTGTACTAATTTACAATCCCACCAACAGTGCAGTAGTGTTCTATTTTCTCCACACCCTCGCCAGCATTTGTTATTCACCGTCATTTTGATTATAGCCAGTCTAACTGGGGTGAGGTGGTATCTCAATGTGGTTTCCATTTGCATTTCCCTGGTGACTAGTGATGTTGAGCATTTTTTCATGTACCTGTTGGCCATTTGTATGTCTTCCTTTCAAAAATGTCTATTCAGCTCCTTTGCCCATTTTTTTTTCTTTTTTGTGACCAGTAAGGGGATTGCAACCCTTGGCTTGGTGTCGCCTGCACCGTGCCGCACTCTCCCGAGTGAGCCATGGGGCTGGCCCTCCTTTGCCCATTTTTAAATTGGGTTATTAGTTTTTTTTTTTTTTACTGTATAATTGCTTGAGTTTCTTGTATATTATGGATATTAATCCCTTGTCAGATGCACAATTAGCAAAAATTTTCTCCCACTCTGTAGGTTGTCGTTTCACTCTGTTGATTGTTTCCTTTGCTGTGCAAAAGCTTTTTAGTTTGATATAATCCCACTTGTTTATTTTTTCTTTTGTTGCCTGTGCTTTTGGGATATTATTTATAGAGTCATTGCCCAGTCCTAAATCCTGGAGCGTTTCCCCTATGTTTTCTTCTAGGAGTATATAAGGCCTGAAACTTTAATACTCCTAGAGAGTTTTTTTTGAAGTGGAAGTTTAATCCATTTAAACATTTAATTTGTATAATATGTGTTCCTTATGTCTTGTTATGTTTTCTATTTCTTGTGCTTTTGTAATTTTCCTTATTTTGCTTTATATGCTGTATGTTTGGGGAGGAAGTCACAGCTCTTCTACTAGTGGCCACATTGAAAGGTTTCTGAAGTAGTCTTTAACCTGTATTTCCCAAGTTTCTTATAGTCAAGAATGAAATTGCATTTTTAAGCCCTTTTCTCACTTTGTCTCCTTTATTCTTCTGCCCTGTCAGTTCTCTCTCTTAGGAACAGCCAGGACTTGAGAAGAGTGGGAGCCCAGAAGCAGGACGGGAAACACTGCTTGGACAGTGCCATTTAGCTTTGCCTGTAGTTGTCAAAGCAGTAGAGCTGTGGGTTTCCTGCTGCATTGAGAGGAATGGTTGAAATATGTAGCTGTTAACTTCATCAGAGTTCGAACATTAGCATGACAGTGGGTTTGTACTGTTAAGAGAGACTCAGTTTTTCCTCTTGTCTTTTTTGGGGGAGTATGTTTGCTTTGAGAGTAAGGGAAAAGCAGCAAAGGCCTAAAAATCAACTTTAATTTGTTAAAGTTATCTGAAGACTTTCATCAGGCAGTGGAACATTGCAGTTAGTAAAGAAATTATAAACTTGGCATTTTATGTGGCCTGGACACTCGATTATGGCAACTGACATAAAAAGTCCTTCTAAGGAAAATGAATGAGAGCTCAAGTTTTCCTCCCTAATGGCATGTGGCTAGATTTCAAAGATCCCACAGATTTTGTTAGTGTTCCGAGAAAATTTTAAAGAAAATCTGTAATTTGAATACTAATACATAAACTTTTAAACATTTGATGCAAGACTAATGAATTTTTGATTTGATTATGTTTACACTATCTACTAGATGTTGCTTTTCTTTTTGATAGCTTTTTTTGATTATTAAAGGTGCATAATATTAATAGAAGGGAAGTAGACATGATTTTCAAAGTTCTCACCAAGAGAAATGAGCATGTGCAGACATCTGAAATGGTTTAGGTGAGACCTGCTAGGGGCTAGGAAATAAATGTCCAGAGTTCAATCCAGGTTCCTCAGTTTTGAATGATTATTATAAAAATAGAATTACAAGCTCATTTTCTCTGGATTGAAAGGTTCTTGAGAGAAGAAGCCACATGTCACTCATCTTTGTAACCCTAGGGCCAAGGACAGTGTCTGGAATATTGAAAGCCCACAATCACATATATTGAAAGAATAAAATGCTTTAAAGTTAAATGTGCTTTATCATTTTATGGCCATCTTTTAATGCCAGCTTCTTTAAAATTGCAAAAGCCAGGAAATAAAGCCACTGAGACTTAACTGACATTAATTATATTCAGTAGGTTTAAGCTCAAAAAATTTTTAGCTTATTTTTGAAAGAGCCCAGGAGCTAATTATCTCTAATATTTATCTCTAGATTTAAGTCCCACCTTTGTAATTCTCAAGCTGTGCTATGGAAAGAATTTTTATCAGCTTGTGAAATCTGGTTTTTCTTAATTACTTCTTTGTCAGCTACCCCTTGAGTTATTAAAAAGTACGGCACTCAGTCAAAATTGTCAAGCTGTCTTTGCACTGCTCATGGGATTATGGTTGTGTGTATTTACAGACAGAGGACTTACCTCTGCAGGAAAGAGAAAATGACAAGGTACAAGATTAGGTTAAACTCACAGTGGAAAAATGTAAAACAGTTGTCAACAGTGAAAAGAGATATTCTTGTCACTCTATAGAAACATTGTTTTGAAGCAGTTGCATAGCCCTCTCCACCTGTCAGAGAGTACTCAATTTTCACAAATTTACACATGGCTGAGAGAGTATTTAAAAAACGTGTCCCAAATACGACTTTACTCAGTGGGATCCACCTTACTTTCATCTGCTTAGTAATTGTAATTCTGTTTCTTACAAAACCCTTTTATGGCTGAAATTCTCATTGCTGTTTTTTTCTTTCATCAAATAAATGTTTATGGAGCTCCTACTATGTGATGATCACTTTTCTGGGTGGTGGGATAAAAAGAGGACAAGACATTGTCTCTATCTTCTAATGGACAGCAGAAAACAGACAATGACAAGACCTGCATTTACTGTACTAGGGTTCTACAGATGGCACGTACAGTAGTGCCGAGAGGAGGGGTACCTGTTCCAAGTGGGGGAGTTGGCCCACCTCGTTGCCATCTAGTCAATGGCTGCTACTGGAAGGATCACTGCAGTACCACTCACTCATGTAGCAGTTCAAACTGGAAAACATAGTAAAATATTCTAAAATTACTGCCTGTATAAAACATTACATTGTCCCTTCCCTCAGTTTTTAAGTTTCTTTAGTTCATGGCACAAAAATAGCCAAATTCAAAAAACTGTAAGCTTAAAGAACATGCTTCCAACATTTATTGTTAGATTGCTGTCAAACTAATATGAAAGTGATTGAGAAGATTTCAGGATGAGGTCACTACTTCAGATATTTGAAACATCTGCAGTACCCACAGGTTATCAAGGGAGAAGTGGATTAACAGTACAATGTGTGGATATTACAGAGGAGATGCAAAGGCATCACTTTCAGTTCAGGTCCAATCAGGAAGCTACTTTAGGAGCTGGGAGCAGAAGAGAAAACACAGTGGCGTCTGGACAAAGCAGAGATAGCTGGGCCAGAGCTCAGGGGAGACAGAGGCAGCTTCAGGGTCAAGCAGGTGAAGAGAGAGTCATTCCTAAGGAAATGTGTGGCAGAGATGTAGCAAAATACTTTAGAAGAAGAGAGTTAAAAATATAGTTAAAGAGGACTTGGCACTTAACCTTTGAGCAAATAAAAATAGACTAAGAGTTTACTGCAATCCCGTTATAAGGAAGTAGTGTTTCCAAGATTTTTGCAGAGAGGACACTTGGTTTTTGTCTTTGTGTACTGTACAAAAATCAGAACCTCTCTATATTTACTGTGAACGTTTTTGTAGAGATCTCATCAGTTCTCAGAAATTTTCTTAAATGTCCCCTTTCCTTTTTTTAAAAAAAATAAAATTTTTTATTGAAACATAATTGATTGTACATATCCGTGGAGTACGATGTTGAATACCAATACCTGTGTGCAATATGCGATGCTTAAATCAGGATCATTTGTACATTCAACATTATGCAATGCCATATAATCCAGCAATCCCATTTCTAGGTTGTAGAGGTAGGGCTAGGTCTCACAGACCCTTCGAGCCCGTTGTCCAGAATGGGTCACAAACCCTTCACATGCAGGTCTACGAGCTAGGTAATAGGAAAAGGTCCTTGGAGCCATGGGTGAAGAAATAATAGGCTTTTATTCAGAGCTGGCAGCAGTCGACCTAATGTGGCTTCCTGAAGCGTCCTCTAGAAGCTTCACGCATCTGTACCATTAGTCCCTTTTTACTCAAGTCCATAATCCATAAAAAAACAAAAAACAAAAAATCCAGATGCACATGTGCAATCACATTAGACAATAACAAGGAAGACCCACGTGCATGTTCATACCCACCTCAGATGCTCGGCAAGACTCCAAACATCTGAGGGGCCCTGACCATTTTCCTTATATTTTCCCAACATAGGTATATACCCAAAGGAATGGAAATCATCATGTCAAAGGGACACCTGCACACCTATGTTTATTGCAGCTCTATTTACAATAGCCAAGAGTTGGAACCAACCTAAATGTCCATTGATGGAAGACTAGATAAGGAAAATGTGGCATATATACACAGTGGAATATTACTCTGCCATAAAAAAGAATTAAATTTTGCCATTTGCAGCTACATGGATGAGTTTGGAGAAAATTATAAGTGAAATAAGCCAGTCACGGAAAGAGACATAATGTAACACATGTCCTCATTCATAAGTGGAAGCTAAAATAAATAGGTAGAAAAAGAAAGATATAACAATTACAATAATTCATTGAAATTTCAGAAGGAGAGAGCAAAACTCAGGCCACCAGAGGTGAAAAGAGAGGGGAGGTAGCAAGAAATTTGTGAAGGGCCGCAAAAAATGATCACATTGTTAACTGCCTCCTTTCAGTTCATGGAGCGGGATTCCAGCAGCCATGTGAGGGTAAAATAATGCTGCCCTCTCCAGAATGCCATAGTTGCTTGGCTAAGGGGTGAGAATTTGACCAAGTTGAGCCAACCACAGTCCCTTCACTGGGAATTTAGAACAGAAATTGAAGATCATGTATTCCCTCCTGTCATTGGACCTGTGGGCAGCTGTATTCCACTTTGCAGGCTGGGAGCAGAGGAGGCTGCTCTGTGGAGACAAGAGAGAAGGAAGCAGCTGTCAGAGCAGAGACCTGGGAGGGAGAGGTCCTGCCTGACTTTTGAGCACTTTTTCAGTTTCTAGAGCTGGTCCTGGAGGCCAGACTGTGTGCCTGGCCTGTCTTAGAAATCCCTGCACACTTAGCAAAATGTCCTCTCTTTTGCTCAGTTAGTTCTGTTGTAGAAGACCTGGCAAATACGGCATTCATGCTCAATTTAACTCTTCGATAAACCACATAGAGTGGTGGAGGATTCCAAGGGGAGGATTCTGTCATTTGCAGCTAACCCCTCTGTGTCTTTGCCATGAACTCATGTGCCTTTGTTACAGTCAAATACCTGGGCCAGTGAGTGTCCATCAGATGACCATAGTCACAATTTGGTGTCCAGAGGAGGTATGGAACACTGTCTACAGTATGCTGCTACTCTCTGGCTTTCAGTCTGGGTGTGCTGGGTTTTACATATCAGTACTAATGATTTCCTCAATCTACAATCATAGCTGCTAATGTTTATTCATGCCAGTCACCGGGCTCAGCATTTAACGTATATTATTTATTCTCACAACAACCGCATGAGGAATGTACTGTGACATTCCTCCTTTTACTAGTAAGTAAAATAAGCCCAGGGAAGTTAAATGAGTTGCCCAATGTTACTCTGCTATAAAATGGTAGAGCCAGAATGCAAATCCAGATCTGTCAGACTCCAGTCTCACCTCCTGACCACCATGTTCTATGGCCACTAGGCAGCCTTCCCCACTTTCCACAGCTGGAGTGGGAAGTATGCCCAAGGGGTCTCTTTAAGTCACTCTGGGGTCTCAGCCACTGCAAAGGCTGTCTTCTCTTCCTTTTCTATCACCAGCTCAGCTTCCCTTGCACCAGTGACTGGCTGTTTTTATTGCCTTTCTTCTCCTGAGTTGTGTAGGGTCATTACTACAGAGATGCAAGGGCACCCCAGATATCTGGAAAAAGATGAAAAAATTTGTTCTTTGAAGCTTCCATACTCCTAATGTCCAAAACTAACAACATCAAGGTACAATAAATGAAATACTATGACACAGTCTATGTACCCCCCTGAAACAGTCTCAGGCAATGTCTGTCACAATATTTAGCATTAGCTAAGCTGACCTAGTGGCTGAAGTTGGTCCTACTTGGGTATCCTGTCAAGCGACATGTTGCTCAGTGCACTCAACCCAAAGTTTAAGCTTCATTCAGGGTCATGAATGGGACATGCATGAATGGGGCAGCCCAGGATCCTGAACAGATTTTAGTGGCTTTAATACATGAATACATAAATATTTTTGGGTTTTTTTTCTTGAACTTCTGAAACACATTAATCTACACACTTACTCCAACAATTTACTGAGTGTTTCTTAATCCTGGCTAACAGATGCCCGACTTTTAGTTTTTGCCTACAAATTTAGTTCTGGTTTTTCAGTATGTAAAACTTTCATGTAGTTGAAAAATTGAAACTGTATAACAAGGCACGCAGTGAGAAGTCTTACCTTCATCTTGTTCCCTATCTACCCTATTCCTCTGCTCACATATGTATCCATTTTCAATTGTTTCTTGAGTATCTTTGCAGTGTTTTTTTAAAATGTAAATGCAAGCAAATGTAAACCTAGACTCTTATTCTTACCTCTTTTTTATGGCTAAGGCAGTATATTATTTACACTGCTCTGTGCTTTTTTTTCTACTTGAAGACCATACTAGAGGTTGCTCTATATCAGTACATAGGAGTTACCATATGCTTTTTTGCAGTTGTATTATATTCCACTGCATAATTATTTAATCAATATCCCATAGATAGATATTTGGGGTTTGGGATTTTCTGCAGTTATAAACAGTGCGCAAAAAACAACAGTAACAACAACAAACCTTTGATAGGCTTCCTTTAAGTGAAAAAAGAATTCTTGAGGATCTGTAGTGTTGACAAATTATTTTAATTATATGATTACTTATACATGTACAAACATTAAAATGAGATATAAATTTCTTATTATGATAATTTACATAAAAAATTAAAATTTAAATGAAAACAAAACTAAAATGATTTAACTAACAGTATTTTGATGGAACTATAAGGCCACTACTACTCTTTTGGCATCTGCATGACTACATCACTATGTGCTGTATTACGAGTTGATTTCCTTTTTTTCTTACACAACTTTTCTCTCTTTGCAATATTACATAAGTGTTGTTTAGCCTTCCCTTTGCTGCTTATCACTTGTGTATTAAATTCTCCTCATTTGTTCTGAGATAATAAAAACTTGTACTTGTTGTCACCTATGCAATCATAAATGCAAACAAATTTGGTCACTGGCCATCCAGATGATCTAGAATATGCTTATATTAATTTTTAAAAGAGTAGCATGTAAATTCTTTTTGAGAAACATCATACATTCTTGCAGAGAAGCACTGACTATTGGACATATGGTGAGAATAATGTCAGTGCCCCATCCATGTGAGCCCCTTACTATGCTCCAGGAAAGGACTTTCCTCAGCACTGCTTTCTGATCATGACACTAGGCTACAGCAACAAGCAAAGCCGGATGCATCATTGCCCTTGGACCCCCAATCCCCCGAAGTCCCTAGCCTGGCTTCAGTGCCTGTGACTGTCTTTTACAGATCTCCTGTTTGCACAAGGGGCCACTGTTCCCTGTAGCCCTTCTATATGTTGCCTCCAAACTTGAGGTAGGGAAGCCCAATAGTGGATGTTACACTGCTACTATTGACCTGCCAGTATCTCCAGATTTTTTCTTTTTTAAAATTATTTTTATTGAAAGAACTCTTCTAGGCTTACTTAGACCTGTAAGTATTTTTTCTTTCTAATCAAGAATTACCTATTCATACAAAAAATGAAGAAATAAAAAATCAAGTGGGGCCGGCCCGGTGGCGCACTGGAGAGTGCGCCGCTTGGGAGTGTGGTGGCGCTCCCGCTGAGGGTTCGGATCCCATGTGGAGACCAGTTCCCACTCACTGGCTGAGCGCGGTGTGGGCGCAACACCGAGGGTTGCGATCCCATTGCCGGTCAGTAAAAAAGACAAAAAGGAAAAAAAAAAATCAAGTGAAATAAATAAATTTATTTGTTCAGGTATTCCGAGAACTTCTTCCCATTCAGAGTTCAACACTGAGTCATTGATGTCCACACAATAACATCCTCTGCACCTTTCAAGGCAATTTGGTGATGCAGCAGTTCTGAGTTCTCTACTATGGTCTCTTGAGTTTTCTTCCAAGCCATTGATATTCCTCTGGATCTGCTTCACACCATCCTACCACTGCTGCTGTGGCTGAGGATGGCCTGGGCAGGCTGCCTGAGGTGGCTGCTGCCACTGGGCCATAGCCATGATGCATGCTGTAGCTGCCTGGGGATGTCCAGATTTTACCAGCGTTGAGCCAGTCAAGTCCTGGGCAGAGAGTCTAGGCCCAAATGAGAGGGGACATAAGGCAACCACAGAGATGGGCTAGGGTCCTTAAATACCTAGGGCCAAGGAATAAGTATAGTAGTAAGGACTTATAAGTGGGGGCTGGGGGAAGGTAGAGAGGTTGGGGCCGCAGCCTAGTAAGTGGTCCACCTGCAGTGACGAGCAGGATGTACTCCTCTTCCTTTAGGCTTTCTATGTGCAGTAGAGCCCAGGCTTTCCCGAAAAGCCCTGATTCACTAAGTGGCCAGGTTCCCATGACTCCTCTTTTAACTCATACCCTCCCCATTGTACCAATAGAATGAATTGTGGGAATTCAGTTCTTCTTGTGCCATATGACTAGTTCATCTTCTCAGAATTTCAAGTCTGGGGTGCGGAGGAGCAGTGAAGAGTGTGGCAGAGAGTAGATGGAACATGGGGTGATCCATGAAGGCAAAGTGGAATGCCACAGGATCAGGAAGGTCCCCGGTGTCTTTTGTTATCAGTGAGGGATTTGTCTGTTTAAGGAGGGAAGTCAGATAATATTTCCTGCTTTCCTTTCTGGTTTCCTGATGCTGAGATCAACAGGCTTTGAATTACTTCTTGTATGTTGGAGTGGCTCATAGGCTCTCCAGGTAAAGACTGATTATGAAGGTGATGGTGGTGCTTACAGGTGTGGGAAAATAGTAGAGGAATCTGCTATTGTAGTTATCGTAAAGGAGTTTTCTGGGTGATGGCTGTAATGACTAGGAGCTATCTGGTTAACACCACAATGATCTTCGGATGTACCAACATGTTTTTCAGACTTTAGGCTTTCTAGTTTTTTAAAGTTTTCATTATCTATTATTTCAAATATAATTATTTTTGGTCAGTTATTTTTATAAATTCCTATATGTTGAAACAAACTAAAAACGTTTTTGGTGCTTGGCTGGTATGGGGTTCTGAACCTGTGACCTTAAGGTTATAAAGCTGCTCTCTAACCAACTGAGCTAACTGGCCAGCCCAAG
Source organism: Galeopterus variegatus (assembly GCF_000696425.1). Lineage (NCBI taxonomy): Eukaryota > Metazoa > Chordata > Mammalia > Dermoptera > Cynocephalidae > Galeopterus > Galeopterus variegatus. Next base: position 42,301 of record NW_007733669.1, on the reverse strand, counting down.
TTGTTAACAATTAGTGGGTTACCAAAATAGATTATGGACATTTGCAACAAATTATGTGCGGTACATTCCAATTTTCATAGAAAAACTGTTTGGGTATTTGTATGTATAAAAGAGTCAGACTACATAACATGTTGGTAACAGTAGTTGTCTCCCTTACTTTATCAGGTCTCTGCTCAAATGTTCATCCTCAGAGAGTCCTTCTCTAACCATTTTATTTAAAAAAAGAGTCCTCTTTACCCCTAACCCAGGTCATTTTCTAGTCCTTTATTTTGCTTTTTTTTTTCTTCTCAGTCTTTCCCCCTCCTTGATATTATATTTAGCCATCTGTTTAGTATCTCTCTCCCCCTAGAGTATAAACCTCACAAGGGCAGGAATTTTGACTTTCTTGTTCACTGCTTTATCTCTAGTGCTAGGACAGTGCCTGGAGCTCAGGAAATGTTTGTTGTACTGATGAGCGAATAAATGAATGAATGAAATTGCATAAATGGAAATAGAACAGTGGTGCTTCTTCTGGGGTCAGAATAGGTTCATGCTTCAAGTGGCTTCGTCTGCTAATTAAACAGGATGTCTAGGCCATCCAAAGGAAGGATTTTCTGAGCATATAAGGATCTATCACTGTTTTGAACTGTATCCAGCTGAAATACCAAGCTATGAACCATTGTGATACCCACTTGAATTTCAGTAAGTTGGGCTCACCGGGTAGCTCAGTTGGTTAGAGTTGGTGAGAGTGTGATAACACCAAGGTCCAGAGTTTGGTCCCTATACCAGCCAGCCGCCAAAAAAAAAAAAAAAAAAAAAAAAAAATTCCAGTAAATTGGGGAAACTGCAAACTGCAAACCTGTGACTGCCTATCCTTGAGGTGTCATTACATGAGTGTGAAGCTGCAGTACGGTAGACAGCACAGGCCAGTGGGAGCCCCACCTCCTACAGCACTGGAGCCATGTAGGCACATTTCCTGATGAACTAGGGTTTCTCTCAAGCCTTTGGAAAAGTGACAGTGCAGCTGTGTGATTTGAACCACAGGATCTATACTGGGTATTCCTGGGTCTTAATCCCTATCCACAGAGGAGCCCTAGGCCAGCCAACTTCACATATCTGTTTCATCACTTCAAACATAAAGGGATAGTAATGCTATCCAAAGGGCATTATATACAGTAATTAGCTCATGTTTCAAACTGTTGTTCATTTATAAGTGTCAAAATTTTAAAAAATGTTCCTTTGAAGATTCAGGGAAAACCACATGTCAAAAATACTATGCTCATAACATGTCTTCTCACTTACTCCCCTCCAGCATGGGCCTGCCCAATGGGAGTTACCTAGTCAGAAGTGTTTGTTGAGCTTTTGGGGGCTGCAGCTCTTTGTTGGGTGTTGTCTGAGAAAAAAGAGAGGGTGGAGGCTTTTTCTGCCCTATAAAAGGATACATTTTTTCTGAGGGGGGTCTCTGAAGTGGACAAAATGATTCTCAGAAGTATATAATCTTATCATGTGTGATCATACCATGTATGTTAGGGGTTTCCTAATAGAGTCTGATAGTTTATTTATCCTGAAAGGACAGATCCTGGAGTCCATATCTAGCCCTGGATCTACAAATACCTTGGGTCACCTCCTCACCCTATAGTGTCTGAGACTTCTAGAAAACCAGAACATTCCTTAGCTGGTCCCTGGGTTCACATGTTACTGCTACCTAAATGCCTCTGGAATAGAAAAGGTGTTTGAGGGCTTTGACCCACATCCTCATTTCTAAAAAAACTTTTATTTATAGGGTCAGTTGAACAAATTTCTTTTCTTTTTTTTTTTTTTTTGTCTTTTGTCTTTTTTCCGTGTCCGGCAACGGATCGCAACCCTCAGTGTTGCCCCCGTACCGGACCGGGGACCGGCAACGGGATTGCAACCCTCGGTGTTGCTCCC
>NW_007733669.1:26554-40103 GCF_000696425.1 Galeopterus variegatus | reverse complement strand
GTGTTGCCCCGGGGCCTCGCGCGGCCGGGGGGCGGGAGCCAGTCTGTATGTGGGATCCGAACCCTCGGGCGGGAGCGCCGCCGCGCTTCCCAAGCGGCGCACTATCCAGTGCGCCACCGGGCCGGCCCACAAATTTCTGTTTTTTAACTTTCCTAAAACAACTTATGATTGGAACGAACATTTTTGGTGGGCATATTTTTTGTGCATGAGAACCATAACTCTTGGGAGGCACTTGGATTCAGGAGACTGCATGTGTAATTCCCCTAAGAATATACATTGGGAAAGGACTGCCTCTTCAGTAAACAGTGCTTGGAAAAGTGGACATCCATATGTCCAATTTTCTACATCCATATGTAGAAAAATGAACTAGACCCCTACCTCTAGCCATATACCAAAGTCAACTCAAAATGGATTAAAGACTTAAATATAAGTACTGAAACTATAAAACTCCTAGAGCAAAACATAGGGGAAATGATCCAGGATTTAGGACTGGGCAAAGACTTTGTGAATAAGAACCCAAAAGTACAGACAACAACAACAAAAATAAATAAGTGGAATTATATCAAACTAAAAAGCTTCTGCACAGCAAAGGAAACAATTAACAGAGGGAAAAGACAACCTACAGAATGGGAGAAAATATTTGCAAACTGTAAAACTCGCAAGGGCTTAATATTTAGAATATAGGAGGGACTCAAACAACTCAACAGTAAAAAACCAAATAATCCAATTAAAAAATGGGCAAAAGAGCTGAATAGACATTTCTTAAAGGAAGACCTAAAAATGGCCAGCAGATGTGTGAAAAGATGCTCAACATCACTAATCATCAGAGAAATGCAAATCAAAACCACTGTGAAATATTATCTCACCCCAGTTAGACTGGCTATTATCAAAAAGACAGACAATAACAAATGCTGGTGAGGATGTGGACAAAGGGGAACTCTCCTACACTGTTGAGGGGACTGTAAATTAGTATAACCATTATGGAAAACAGTATGGAGATTTCTCAAACAACTACAGATAGAACTACTATTCAATCTAACAATCTTACTTCTGGGTATATACCCAAAGGAATGGAAATCATCATGTTGAAGGGACACCTGCACTCCCATGTTCATTGCAGCTCTATTTATAATAGCCAGGATATGAAACCAATCTAAATGTCCATTGATGGATGACTGGATAAGGAAAATGTGGTATATACATACAATGGAATACTACTTAGTCATAAAAAAGAATTAAATTCTGCCATTTGCAGCAACATGGATGAGCTTGGAGAAAATTACATTAAGTGAAATAAGCCAGACACAGAAAGAGAAATAGCACATGTCCTCACTCATGAGTGGGAGCTATAAATGAATGAATGAATGAATGGAGAAAGAAAAAAGGAAAGAACAGTCACAATAATATGATGAATTTTCAGAAGGAGAGAACAGAATGGGAGTTACTAAAGTGGGAAAGGGGATTGGGGGGGTCAGCGAAAATTGGTTAATGGACACAAAGAATGATTACATTTTGTCATGATGAATAAGCTAGTTATCCTGATTTGACCATCAAATATTGTTAGCAAGTATTGATAGTCAACTCTGCACCCCACAAATATATATAATTAATTAAGTGTCAATAAAAAATAAATAAAGATAATTATAATATCACTGTAGAACCTCTCACAAAGTATTTTGAAGAAAATGGATGGTCTTACTTTTTTAGGAAGATCAGAAAGAGAAATATTTTCAGCTATGGTACACAGGAAGTGTGAGGTAATGACAGAAAACCAGAAGTAGAAGGCACATCTGAGGACCTCCTGAGTGTCAGAAAAACCCATTCATGTTTATGGTGAACCTAATTCCTTCTCACTAATCAAGATTAATCAAAGGAATATTTTTCATTTATTATTTTAGCATATTATTTATTTAGCATGAATATCCCAAAATGGCCAGTTGGTAGTTTCAATTTCCAGTCCAGTAGAACCATTAATATATCTTTTGATCAAAACATTTACTCTTGGATACAAAGAACTGCAAATTAGCAGATTTCATACTTGAGGGATAGGAAGCAACAATGTTGTGGTGGTTTGAAGTTACAATTGTAGGGAATGCCACCCACGATTTCAAAATTTAACTCTGGTTCTCAGACTCATGTGTCCTAATTATGAAAGAAACAGTGCCATACACTGGTTGTTGCTTTAAACTTTTATTACCAACCAACATATTATTTATTTTGTTTGTTCATGTATTGTCTTCTCCCACACCCCAAAAACACATATAAATAGCAATCTAAGCTCTCTGCGGTCAGAAGTTCATTCGTCATGTTTTCTTTCCACTGTTTTATTCCCAGCATATTGGCTATTGATTGTCACTTCATAGGTGTTCAATAACCATTTGTAGAGTGAATGAATAAAATCAGTAAGAGTAGAAAAAAAGTGAAAATATGGAGAGTTTAAAAAAGTTTAACAGTATTTTCTTTGGGGATTCCCCAATCTTGATGTGGATAAACTTTCAGGCGCATTCCATGAGTTCTAGGGGGCTTCTGTCACCCCTGCCATCTCAATAGCTCCTCGCATGCCATTTGTCAAAGATCTAGATCAACCTGCTTTTTGACATCCTCAGGAGGATAGGACACAACAGAGAATTCTAGTAATAATGATACTGAACACTTACAAGGCACAGTGCTAAGATACGTCACTTGTGCTTTATTCATTTATTTGTCACCAGTCCTCTGTGGGGTAGGACTATTACTATCCACATGTCACAGATGAGGACACAGAGACTCAGCTGGTTGAGGCAACCTGCCCAGTACTACTTAGCAGAAGAGGTAGGACTAGGATTTGAACCCAGGTCAGCCTGACTTTGAAGGCTGAAGTTTCCAGTAGTGATGTGTGTCTAGACCCTTCCTGCTGCCTACATTTTGGGGAATTGAATATGAAAGAAGAATTAAGGATGATGTTACTAAAACTTTGTTCAGCAAGGGTCTGAGACAGGGCAGATGAAAGCTATTTAGGATATATCACATACTACATATATTTTTGCTATATTTAAATATTAAAATATTATTTTTGTGGTTGAATAAAGAAATCAAAAGGGCTTTTAAAAGAAATAAAATATGAAGAAAAAAGGGACACAAATGACCAGCCAAAGGCACAGTAGAATTTTATTTTAAGGCAGCGTTTGGCTGGCTCTTGCACAGTCCTTTCTCCACATTTGCTTCTCTGACTTAGAGACCTAGAAGCTCTACCAGCGGTGACATGGTGATGCTTTTTGAGTCAGCCTCTTCTTTTTCTTATGCTGATTCATCAACAGCAATTCTTAGAAAACAGTGGACTCAGACTCATGGTGGTGGGGCGCTGAGGAGCTGGGGGAGTGTTCAGAGTGAGGTTGTTGCCCTGAGAGGTGTAGGATCCACAATTAAAGCTCTGCAGGTGGGGCAAGAACAGGAAGAAGTGTTGACATTGTAGTTTTGCCTGTGCTTATCATAGAATCGGATGTTAGAAGTAGGAAAAAATGTGATAAAATAGAGCTGAAATACATGAATGCTGACTAGAAACCCGGAAATTAATTGAAAGCTGAGCAAATCATCCTCTTGTTCAGCCTCTGTTCTGAGGAGAGAATCTGACACAACCCCAAAGAGAAAGACGTGGGCCGAGGTCAGGACAATAATAGGGGATTATTTGGAAAAACAGAAATGCCCAATATTGGTGACATAATTCCATGTTAGAAGAAGAAATAATGTAGACATTCTCAATGTACCTTGACATAATATTAATTGGAAACACAAAAGAGATTGCCAACTGTTTTGAAAGTTATCTACCTTGGTTTCCTATGAATTTTTTTTACATTTAAGAATATTGAATCAGGATCGTTAAGTGTGGTTGAAATAATAGCTAACATTAAGTAATGTACTACTTTATTGAGTGCTTATGATGAGGTAGGTACTTAAACATCTTCAGTATATTAACTGAAATCATTTAAAGCGAAATAGGCACTATATTATCACCACTGTTTTTTTTTTTTTTTTTGTCTTTTGTCTTTTTTCCGTGTCTGGCAACGGATCGCAACCCTCAGTGTTGCCCCCGTACCGGACTGGGGACCGGCAATGGGATCGCAACCCTCGGCGTTGCTCCCGTGCCTTGCTCAGCCAGTGAGCGGGAACCAGTCCACTACTGTTTTATAGACAAGGAAGCTGGAGGCAAATTGCTTGCCTAAGATCACAGAGCCGGCATATGGCAGAGCCAGGATTTGAACTCAAGCTATTCCTCAGACCCTGGAATGAGTTTCCAAGCAAGTCTCTTAAGATTTTGACTAGTTCAGGTGTTCTATTATTCTGAAGCGATTTCTGACCTATTTCCTAAGTTATAACTTAGCAAATTTTAGATAGGCTTAGACTCTGCTACTGCTGAAGTGAGTGTAGTCATTGACTTTCTAAAGAATGTGCCAACTGAATGTACAGAATGTTGAGACAATCTGCTGATTCAGAGAACTTCCTCACACTGTTACTTGCTGCATTATACTGTAATATCTTTCTGTTATTTATTTATTTATTTATTTATTTATTTTTTACCTTTTAACAAAGTTATAGTGACTGTGTTATAGACTCAAATCACCTCATATTCATGGGCATAAATTTTGATATTTAATTATCTCTAAAATGATGAAAATCATTATTATTAGAGAAAGAAGCAAATCCTGGTGCAGCTCTTATAATTTTGAGCTTTTAGAATATGTGGCAGTTTTAATTTTTGTTTTTTGAAGAGAGTTCAGAAATGGTGTTTAGAATAATGTGAGCTTTTAATAAAACAGTGACTTCTGAAAAATGCTCGCTAATAAATTAATGCATACATAATAAGCTAATATAAATGTAATATGTATTTAAGATGGAAGTGCCTTAGGCTTAAGCTGCTGAGTATCTACTGAATTTTCTTTTATGAGGTTAACTGTAGCAAGGTCACCTTCCCCCACCCCCCAGGGTGTTCTGTTATTCTGAAGTGATTTCTGACCTAATTCCTAAGTCATAACTTAGCAAATTGTGCATATGTATTGGTTGGTTGGATAGATAGTCAATCTAAAACTCTTTAGAATTTTTGCTTAGGCTAAAATTAAGGGAGGTGAATGAAAAGGAAAAAGAGAGGGATTTTTATTGGAGAAGTTAAAGAGAAAGCAAAAGAGGCCCCAGTTGGAATAGAAGAATGAAAATAAATGTGCTTAGGTAGTGGAACAAGGAGACAAGAGAGAGCTCCAGTCCACAGGTGACAGTCTTGCTCCTCAGCGGGCCTACAACTTAGGGTCCTGACTCTTGATGTATTCATACTATGGCCTGGCCTTGTGTAGATAGCTTTGTCTTGCGTTAAGAGGAGTTGATAATTAAATTCCGTTCCATCTTCACACCTTGCCATTATTTGGGGATTGTGGATACCACTCTCTCAGTGAAGCTGAGGTTTAATAATGTAGATCTTGTAGTCTTTTCATAAACTCACAAATACCTAATGAAAACATTCTAGCAAATAGGAAACACATAGTTCCATAAACCCCTAACCTTCATTTATGAAGTGTTTGGGAAGAATGAATAGAATCTCATTTTTCCTCACCTAGGAATACGAGGGGCAGTTGAGATACTATATAGACTTCTGTCTTGTGAAGTTTATCCTCTACTCTCAAGGGTGGAATGCTGGTAGAATTTCTTGAAAAATAAAATCATGATTTGCTGCTCCTACATCAAGATCCTCTACATTCTCATTTAGTAGTGAAGAGTCTCCATTTCTTCTCATTCTTTATGAGAGACTGCTGAGTTGCTGTGGATCTGGGTGAGGTTGTAGGATCTGTTTTTATAGTTCCTCATTTGGGAACCTCCCCAAACCCCCTATAGATTCCCTTTTCTTCTACCTCCTTTGGTATCACAATAGGACACAATAGTCGTCCTGATTTCATATGTTTTTGTAGCCTCTCATTCCATCCTTGTTCTTCTACCACCCCCAGATTCCAGACAATAACGCTTTTTTTTTTTTTTATGTGATAATTACCCATAGCTTTTAACTCTTCTGAGCTAAGAAACAATTCAGGATTAAGACACAGGAGTCAGGCATATGGAAATGAAAACATCAACTTTATTACTGATAAAGCTGAAGATAGACTGTGGCTTTGATGTGCAGTTGCAACTGGGCTTCCTAATAGTTCTCCGTAAGTCTTGAACCTAGGGTGACCTGCCAAGGGAGAGTGTAGGTTTTCAGAGCAGATGCATTTACTCAGAATTGCTGCCTCACACCTGTGGGACCCAATAGTCAGAGAAAGATAGAGAGAGACCTCGGATGCATGAAGAGCCTTCACTGCCTGATGAAGAAAGGATGGCCCCAGTGAGCGTCAGAGTCAACACTTCCAAATGGGACCAGAAGGTGGAGGTGTGTCTAGTGGAAGTTTCCTCATAGAGCAGGAGATCAGCATAATGTAGGCTTTCTCTTGACATTGTTGTATCTGCATCTACATTAAAAAAAGGTCTGTGGCTATTACTAGAAAACTATTCGGTTAACTTTAAAATAGTTTTCATTACTTGGAACTGCTTTATTGGGCTATAAAAAAAAAAAGAAAGAAAAAAGAAAAGGACTCTGTCCAGTTGCAAATCATTGGCCCTTTTGATGTCTAAGTCAAAGATCAGAGTGAGAGTACCAGCAGAAAAGTTATAGATTTTTAAAAAATATAGTACTGTATTTTTAACTCAGAATAATTAGATACTTCATGCTCCTTTTTCCTCCACACCTCCTCTTCCATAGCAAACACATCATTTTTAAAATTTTATTTTATTTAAAATTTTTTTATTTTTATTTTTTTATTATAAATACCTGTGGAGTATAATGTTGATTTTCAATAATTATGTAGAATGTGTGGTGGTTAGATCAGTACAGTTAGCTTATTCATCGTTACAATATGCAATCATTCTTTGTGTCCATTGACCAATTCCTCATTAGATCCCCTCCCTCTCCTCCTCCCCTCCCCTTTTCCACCTCTAGTTTTTTAAAAGTTCAGCGTATTACTGTGATTGTTGTTTCTTTCTTTCTCTCTGTCTCTCTTTATTGTTCATTCGTTTATTTATGGATTCAGCTCCCAGTTATGAGTGAGACCATGCGGTATTTCTCTTTCTGTACCTGGATTGTTTCACTTAGGATAATTTTCTCCAGGCTCGTCTATGTTGTTGCAAATAGTAGAATTTCATTCTTGTTTATGTCTGAGTAGTATTCCATTGAAACACATCATTTTTAAAAAAAATAGGTAATATGTTTTTTAATAATTTTGATCTCCAAGGGGACTAAATAGACAAGTGACCCTTCTAGCTGTTAGTTGCTAGGAAAGAAATGTTAAAGGTTAGCTGTTCTAATCTAAGTCTAAACTTAGTATTTTTGATAGACATTTCTCAACTTTTAACTGTCTTATAAATTATAAATGCTTAACAATGTCAGCTCATTTTTAATAGGGTGTATTTTGCAGTTTCCTTTAAAAGGTACAATGGGAAGTTCAGAGATGAATGTTTTTTAGAAACCTCGACAAAAATTACTTTTTCAGATTAAAATTCTTATGGCCATGCTATGTGGAGCAGAGCATGCTAAGCAGAGCTTAGCAGCCTCAATCAGCCATTTGCCTGTATGGAGCAGATTCAAAATAATTTACCAAAAAACTCTTGACCCCAAAGCAAGTCCTCCTTGGGCTCTGATCTTAGGTAGGTGAGATGACCTTCTTTGGTGACAGCTGTCCCATCCATTCTCTCAGTTCCACAAAAGGGCATGAACCTCACTCTACTACACATGAAGGGATAAGAACCTGTGATCAAAATGACTATGTTAAAAGTTGTTCTACTCCAGACATTCTCAGAGACTACATTCTCAGTCTTTATCAAAATTTCTGTCAATATTTAGCAAAGAGTGTTCAAAAGATAGTGGGCCAACTATTCTTTTTTTTTTTTTTTTCCTTTTTGTCTTTTTTCGTGACTGGCAATGGATCGCAACCCTCAGTGTCGCGCCTGTACTGGACCGGGACTGGCAACGGGATCACAACCCTTGGTGTTGCGCCCGCACCTCGCTCAGCCAGTGAGCCGCTGGTCTGTATGTGGGATCCGAACCCTCGGCGGGAGCGCTGCCACACTCCCAAGTGGCGCACTGTAGCAGTGCACCACCGGGCCGGCCCGGGCCAACTATTCTAAAACAGATAATGGTAATAAGTTTTGGTGAAAGATGGGGAACCAGATCACAGTAAATGGACTCCTGCAGAATTGAGATTCTGTTGCAGTTAGGCTAAGTCGTGAAGGATATTTTTATTACAATATAATGTCCTCACTTATAAGAACCCCCTGCAGAAAATCCTGCCTTATTAATTCCTAGCATAGCTATTCTCAGCAATTGGTCTGTTTTTATCTCATAAGCCCCATTATTTGTTTATCTAAAATTTCCTCTTTGGTTTGGTTAATAACAAGTTAAACTGACATTTGTGACCTACCTGTTCCATGTTTATAAATCATTGTAGAGAATATGTTTTTCCCTAAATTTTTTTTGGAAATTCCCAAATTTGCAAAAAAGCCAAAGGAATAGTACAATGAACACTTATATCTTTCACCTACAACCACCAGTTATTGATATTTTGACCCTTGCATTTTATCTCTCTCTTATATACACACAAACACACACACTTTTTCCTGCACCTACTGCAAATAAATTATAGATATCATGATATTTTACCCTTTCTATTTCTGCATACAACTTCTAAAAATAAGAACGTTTTACTACATAACCACAATACTTTTATTACACAAGATAATATTAATTCAATAAGATCCTCTAATATAGAGAGCATACTTAAATTTTTCCGCTTGTACTAAGACTGTCAATGTTCAAATATTGCTTGGTCATTGTGTCTCTTTAGTCTCCAGTAATATAGAAAATTTACTCTGGCCTTTTTAATTTTCGTTTTTTATGACATTGACTTTCCTTTAGAGTGCAAACAAGATGTCTTGAGAATTTTGCACTTCGTTTTTCTGATTGTTCCTCATGATTACATTCAAGATTAACATTTTTGCAACAATACTACATACGTGTTTGAGGATACACGTGTTCTCAGGGGTTTGATGTTGGATTTCTTATTGCATCCTCTGAAGAGTTGCAAATTTTCAAGTTAACCTTCTGAAAAGACACATTTTCCCTTTGCAATAAATTTATCATCTGTGGGGTGATAAAGATCATATAACGCACTTTTGAACTTTATTCATGGTTTAATTTTGCCTCTACCCTTGGATTTTTTGGGGGGAATCCCACTTTTAATTACTGTTCACTGTCACATTTTGTATAAACTTGTAAAACACTTCAAATTACTTGTGGAATAAAGTGGCAATGAAATATGAATTTTTAAACCTCTCTTCATATAACATAATCGGGAAAATCATTACTGGAGTAATTTTGTTTTCATTTAAATATCCATATGTAAGCTAGTCAGTCTAAAATCTTTTCCCCATCCAATTAATTGTCTTCAAATAAAAATGAGTTGTTCTTTTTTATTTTCTTAAACATCTCTGTCAATATGAGCCTAATAACATATCATCACTTTCATGAGAACTAACATGGTAACAAAGAGAAAAAAGTCAGCACAGATACCTTTGACCCAAAACAGACTAGAGGAAGGAGGCCCAGTGTGTTTGAGCACAAATATTCTCAGGGGTTTGAGGATTTGGTCTCTTTGAGTGTGGATGGCTGTCCTGGCCCCCATGCGTTTCCCTGGCACCTGTAGATGGTACTGATATGGGGTACAGGGCCCATAGAAAATCTCTTTAGCCAGCTCTGTATCCCAGAGGAGGAGAGAAAACAGGTTGGGTTTGACTCCTAATTCAGATGCAATTTCATCCATGTAGTCAATAAACAGCATTCGACGTGCATCTCTTGGGCTTTTTACAAGAGAATAAGAAGAAAAGTATTAGAAGCCCTACGCCATATTCCAGTCACTATTCTCCCCTGAGTTTCCATTGGACTTTATTTCTGCTTCATCTATTGACTTCATTATCTTCTACTTATCAAGTCTTAATTTCACACACATGCCTTAACTTCCTTAGAAGAACACAGACTTTAACACAAGATATGAATCCCTGACGTCTTTCAAGTTCCCAAAGTACCCAGTAGTGACACACGTATAGAAAATTTTGAATGAATGAATGGATGAGGTTTTAGATATTGATCTCCCTTCCAGACACGGAATCCTGTTCTATTACATAAACCTTGATTAGTGAAAAATACTTGCATATGAGTTAAGTAGAAAAGAGTGTTAAATTCCATTGCTTACTTCGTGCTTCCAAGCTACATTAAATATCTTTTCCATATATTAATCCTGGACATAAGTTCTGCCCTTGAATACTTCTAAACAGTCATAAATTAGTTTTTGCTTACTTTTATATGACTTGTTCCGCACACTTGGAAATTAAAAACCACTCTGCTAAATCACTCTTGGGTAAAAGAGGACACAAAACTGGAATTACCGACTATTTAAAAAACATCAAAACTTTTCAAAACACTGGGAAGACATAAGTTAGTATTATTCAAGAAAAACATAATAAGGGAAAAATGAGCCAAGTAGACAAATTAAGAAGCTAGAAAAGAACACAAAACAAGGCCAAGAAAAGCAGTAATAAGGCATTAATTAAGGTAGAACACTAAATTCATGAATTTTGAAAAAAGGGGAATTGACAAATAAATCTTAAATGTGGTTCTTTGAAAAAATAAAAATAAACAATAAAATAGACAAATCTCTTGAAGGTTCAATCAAGAAAAAAGATATTAAAACATAAATATTACACACAAAATAAATAAAAAAGGAATTTCATACGAAGGTATGGGAGAGATTAAAACAATAAGAAAATATTGTACAAAACTGCATGCTTAAAATTTGCAAAATTAGATGAAATGATAATTTTCTAATGAAGTGAATTTTTACATTTGACACAAGAATAGAAGAGCATAACTAGACCAATAATGCTGGAAACAATGAAAAGTATTGTCTGAAATTATTTCTAAAATAAGTGCTTGGCTCTAACATTTATATTAATTATTTTTTTCAGATTTTCAAGTAATGCAAAATCCCCATCTTATTTAAGTCTATTTAAGTTGTTTCTGGCGATACAAAAACACTAAATTTTTTTCATTCACTTTGTAAGTTTAGTATAAGCTTGATAATACAATACAACAAAAATAGAAAAAAAGGGGAAAAAGAAAATCACAGAAAAATCTCATCTGTAAATATAGTTGGAAAATTGTAAATGAAATTCTATCAAATAGCATTTAGCAGTACAGCATTTTAAAATAATCATACACAATGACCAAGTAGTCTTTATTTCTGGAAATTAAGAAATGTTTAGAAAACATATTGCTATAATTCATGGCATCAATATGTCAATGGTGGAAATCCATGTCATTTTAGAATATGGTCAAAAGGCATCTGATAAAATTCAGAATTCATTTCTTTGCATAAGGTAGGAATAGAAGCATACTTTCTCAGCCTCCAGTAGATAACATCATGCTTGATGGTGAAACACTAGAGGTGGTCTCAGCAAGATGAGAAATAAAGCAGGAATAACTGTGTTCTTCTCTATTATCTAAGATCATCCTGTAGGTTACAGCCAAAATAGTAACACCAGAAAAAAATATGTAAATACTTGTATAGCAAAGGAAGAGTCAAAATTAGTTATTTTCATTGTCTATCTAGCAAATCTAAGGTAATCAAATAAATATCTATTTTAATCAATAAAAGAGTAAAGTAAGGTCTGACCACAGCATAAGTGCACACAAATCAGTAACTTTCCTAAAAACCAGAGATAATCAGTTAGAAAATACAGAGGGAAAATACATTTAGATACTTAAGAGGTTCCAGTCAAGACGGTGGAATAGACGGTTCCCAGCTTCACTCTCTCCCACAAATCAACCAATTTACAACTATAACAATGTAACATCAGCCAAGCCGGGGCTGCTGGAGCTCAGGGGAAGAGGAGGAGAGACCTATGAAGTTCATGAAGGTGGGAGAAACCACGATGAGAGAAAGAAAGAACCGCTCTGAGCATTTTGGGCTGCGGCTGCTTTAAGGCTCGAACTGCTGAGCACATGGAGCAGGAACCGGCAGAATTACACAGCTGTACCCTTCAGATGGAGTTACTTGGAGGCGGCAGGGGAGAAGAGGGCCTTGGTGGCCCCCAGGTCAGCAAGACCACTAGTAGGGTTCCTGTGGACCCATGCAGAAGTGAGGAGCCAGAACAACTGAAAAAGGGGAGCCACTCAGAGGCTGGTGGGTCATCACAAGGGATGGCACAGGGCCTGTCCCGTGGGAAGTGTTTGCAGCATGGGCGGTGGTGGAGACAGGCCCACCGGGAGAACACTGGGACACAGCAAGGACAGCGGATCCGACCCCCAGTCAGTGCAGGACCACTCAGAGGAGACTGGTCAGTAATGCAGAATTGCATGGGGTGCAGTTTGATGAAAAAACTCAGGCCCAGATCAGAGATTCTACAGAACACAGATCCACCGGGTCTCTGGACAGCTGGAAGTACCTATAAGACCAACCATTAAACCCTGAGCTGCACAAAAAGCCTTTCCTAGGGAAACAGCAGCAAAGTAGCAATTTAACTCAACCACACAGCTCAAGTACTGATTCCTGCAGGAAGTTCCCCCGTTTTAGAAGTAAGCAAAGGACAAAAAATTATTTCCGGCCCAGGCACGCCACCAGCACCTTGGGGCCTGCCTGGGAACCGGAGGCTTGGATCTGGGGACCGGACTCCACTCCCACTTCCACTCAAACTGCGCCAGGGCCTTGGGGCCGCCTGGGGACCTGATGGAGAAGGGGACTGGACCCTCCTCTCAAAACCAGGTAGGCTGTGCCAGCACCTTGGGGCCTGCCCAGAGACCCGGGGCATCGAGAAGGGGACCAGACTTCCTTCTCTCAGCCAGGCACACCGTGCCAGCATCCTTGGGGCCCACCCAGGGACCTGGCGCCTGGAGAAGGGGACCGGACCACTATCCCACAACCAGGTACACTGCACCAGCACCTCGGGGCCTGCCCAGTGACCTGAGGCGTGGAGAAGGGGATCAGACCCTCCTCCCACACAGGCACACGGAGCCAGTGCCTCAGGGCCCGCCCAGGAACCCAAGGCATGGAGAAGGGACCAGACACACCCCACAACCAGGCACACTACCAGCGCTAAGGAGCATGCCAAAAACTTCACCTCTATGTGGGTGGCCCACCACAGCCACCACAATAACCATGACTGCCTTAAAGTGGCTAGACACCACAACCACCACGCAGATGGCCCGCCAGCCACTGGAGTGCATTAGCACAAGGAGAGTCATCAGCAGAAACAAAGAAAAGAAGAGGATGTCTCTCTCCACAAAGCCTATTTCAGAAGGACAGAAGAAGCATCTGCTCCATGATAATATTGGGGGACCTGATCACACCTCTCAGCATTGGACAGATCATCTAGGCAACAAATTAACAGAGTAACCATTACTCTTTCAAAGGGAGAGAAGAAATCTAGGGTAATTAGAGGGGGGAGGGGG
>NW_007733669.1:19468-26311 GCF_000696425.1 Galeopterus variegatus | reverse complement strand
GGGGAGGGGGGAGGGACAGGGGGTGGGGAGAGATTGGACAAGGGGCATAAAGAATAATTATGATTTGTTACAATATATATGCTAGTAATATTGCTTTGATTGACATATCTCAATGTTCAACCCAAAAAATATGTATAATCGATTTTGATTCAATAAATAAATTTTAAAAATACATTTATTTTAGCAACATCAACTACCAAGAATAAACTAAAGTAGAGACATAATATCACAGGAAATATAACTATTCTGTTAAACGTGATGAGATTTATGTCCCATAGCCAGGCATTTTTTTACCTCATGTACATTTTTTTGCCCTGCAGTCATTGAATTAAAATTATCTTAGGAGATTTCATTTAGGCATAAACTGCGTAATGAGAAAAATCAAATAACTCTGTTTATACAGGTTTCATTTACTTTAACCAACAATTAAATTTCTTACTCTTTTACCATTTTCGTTCGTCTCCTGTTGATATCAGCTATCATACCACTTGCCAAGGGTAATTTTCTCAGTCCTAAGAAAAAGAGAAAATTTAGGACTGTCAGGAAGGCTGGGGGAGACAAGTAAGTGAAAAGAATGGTTTTGAAAGAAAATAGTTAAAAATCAAATCTCTATGGAATGCATAACCAAAGCCCTTGATTAAAAAAAAAAAAAAATTCCAAGGAAGATATTTTCCTTTCTTTCATTCTCAGGTTTTCAGGAAGGGGAGTTAGCCTTCCAGAAGAGAAGTAGATTTTTTTAGTTGTTTCTTAATTCAAATCTATAATCAAAATTCTTGAATATTAAGAATTCCCCTTGACATCTTATTTAATCTTCCAGAGATCCTCAAATTCTATCATAACCTGCCTCAAAAGTCTCTTTCATTATCTGAACAGGCTCTGGCATTGAGCTCATGTCTTAAAAACAATTTTTCTCAGTCCTCAGAGAGTTTGGAAAAACCTCAGTTCTCACTATGTATTTACAAAATATGCAATGATGGAAAATGTGCCAAGACTGTAATAATTGCATTTTGTAAGATGAAAAGCAAGCAATAAAAAAAGGTGGAGTATGTGTGTGTCAGGGGGAGAGAGAACATAAAGTGAAGGTTAGAGTGGGAAAAAACACAATAAAATTGGGGAACAGAACAAGGAGAGGTCGGTCTATTGACTTCTAAACTATTTCCCTCATTGCTTCGTTGGGTGCCACATACCTGTTGGTACAAAAGTATAGTCTCCTTATGAGTACTGTCAAATGTCTTACAAAGCCTGATTGAGAGGATGAGTATTTAAAGCATGAAAGGAACAGCCTTGCAGACCAGAGAGGTCATCCAGTACATTAAAGGGTTACTTTACATATATGCATACCTTGCAAAGTGGCAATTATTCTTCTAGGTACATACAGAACACAAATATATGTATTCAACAAAGAACATGTGCTAGACTGGTCATGGCATCAGTGTTTATAATAGTTCTAAATGTCTATCAACATAGAATGGATAATATATTCATATTCATATATCAAATGGATAAGTATATGAAATACTATGTAGCAGTGAAAATAAATAATTGCAAAATATGACTGAATCTCACAAATATGTTGAATGAAAGAAGCTAAACACAATAGAACACATATTTTATGATTCCACTTATATAAAGGATGAAAGTGAAACTAATTGCTGCTGTTAGAAATTAGGATCGTAGTTACCCTCGGTGGTGCTGGGGATAGAGAGGCTGGAAAAGAGTGCAAGGGGATCTTCTGAGTGCTGGTCATGTTCTGTTTTTTTTAATTCTAAATGATGGTTGAGTGAATATATGTGTTCAATTTCTGGAAATTCAGCAAGCTGTACATTTATAATGTGTGTACTTTTCTATGAACATATTACACTAAAATCAATCTTTAAAAATTTTTATTTTACAAAAAGGCAACTAGGTATAAGTAGAAAATCCTAAATATAATAAGCATGATAAATGATTGTTTAACTCCTCTCTCATATGGCCACCATCATGTCATTCATTTGTCATCTTTCTACAACCCATTGATGTCATTTATTGGTGCTCATATTTCTGGGCATGGATCCATGGTGAAAGTAAGCAAAGAAAATACATGCTTAGAAGAAAGAAGAGCAAGATATACACACAAAAACCAACATACCTAAAGTACAGCTATGCTATAGAAATTTTCGAATGAGAATAAAATGAGATCACTAGAAATGATCTCGAGGGAATAAATACATGGCTTCAGAAAATGAATGAGGCGAGATACAGAAATAACCTAAGCCACCTCGATATGTACTCAGGCCTCATTTAATGAACAGCAGTGCATCTTATAAATTCTTGACTCCCCTAATTGATAATTTTATGCCTCAGAATGTACAGGGTTCAGTGAGGATATCCACTACTTTGTATCACATTCTGATCCATCCGGGAAGAATGGATTAGGTAGAATTCTGACTTCTCATTAATTAGAGCATGGAGAACTTTATAGAAGTTACTTAGGAATGTGAGGGAAAGTTCTCCATATGATTTAATCAATCGACTCTGGTTCTCAGAAACTGCAGTGCAGTTCTTCCAAACTTGATCCTGATTTCTTTCTGCTACCAATTTTGTTTTGCTCAGAAGCATCAATTTGGGTAAGGACTTTGGAAATGTGTTAAGAACATGAGCCACATACTTGGTGATTCTACTTTGTATATGAGAGTGACATGAGTTTGGGGGGACCAGGGGTGGAATGATGTAGTTTGGATGTGTTGTCCCCTCCAAAACTCGTGGAAATTTGATTTCCAATGTGGTAGTGTTGGAAACTGATTGAGTCATTGGGTGGATCCCTCATGAATGGATTAATGCTCCCCCTGGGGGAGGGGGGATTAATGAGGGAGTTCTCACTGTCTTGCTTCCGCCCCTCATGAATGGATTAATGCTCCCCCTGGGGGAGGGGGGATTAATGAGTGAGTTCTCACTGTCTTGCTTCCTCTCACCATGTGATCTGCTTGTACCCGCCGGCTGCCTGCCACTTTCTGTTCTGAGTAAAAGCAGCCTGAGGCCCGTGCCAGGTGCAGCTGTCCCAGAATCGTAAGCCAAATAAACTTCTGTTCTTTATAAATTACCCAGTCCCAGGTATTTCTGTTATAGCAACACAAAATGGACTAAAACACTTGGAGTTGGCCAGCAAAGTAAAATAACTTCTTGGGCCGAGCCAGTGCGCTCCCGCCGCGGGTTCGGATCCTATATGGGGATGACTGGTGCGATCACAGCGCTCACTGGCTGAGCGTGGTGAGGCCGGTCTCAAAAAGGACAAGAAAAAAAAAACAACAACAAAAAAAAACTTCTTAACATTTCCAAAATATGTTCATAGGTATGTTCTCCCTTGTTTGTTTTACTACCTTCCCCATTCTGTTTCTATAAAGCCTTACCCCATATTAGCTTTCTGCTAGNTCATTGGGTGGATCCCTCATGAATGGATTAATGCTCCCCCTGGGGGAGGGGGGATTAATGAGGGAGTTCTCACTGTCTTGCTTCCGCTCACCATGTGATCTGCTTGTACCCGCCGGCTGCCTGCCACTTTCTGTTCTGAGTAAAAGCAGCCTGAGGCCCGTGCCAGGTGCAGCTGTCCCAGAATCGTAAGCCAAATAAACTTCTGTTCTTTATAAATTACCCAGTCCCAGGTATTTCTGTTATAGCAACACAAAATGGACTAAAACACTTGGAGTTGGCCAGCAAAGTAAAATAACTTCTTGGGCCGAGCCAGTGCGCTCCCGCCGCGGGTTCGGATCCTATATGGGGATGACTGGTGCGCTCACAGCGCTCACTGGCTGAGCGTGGTGAGGCCGGTCTCAAAAAGGACAAGAAAAAAAAAACAACAACAAAAAAAAACTTCTTAACATTTCCAAAATATGTTCATAGGTATGTTCTCCCTTGTTTGTTTTACTACCTTCCCCATTCTGTTTCTATAAAGCCTTACCCCATATTAGCTTTCTGCTAGAAAGAACCAAACAAATTGGATACCCAATATGCAAATGTACCCTGATTACAATTTCACTTTTTAAAAATTCCTTGAATGCTTTTATTTTAATAAGATTCTCTTAAAAATTAAAAGTCAAAATCTAGAGAGTCCATGTTAATTTCTAATGGTGAAATTGCAGGTACTTTGACAGAGCAAGGGAGAAGATATATTAAACAGATCTTCTGAGTGTCTTTAAAATCTTAGTGCAGAATTAGGAACTTATCTTGCTCACGTAGAAGACCAGCACATACCCTTGAATACACGTACAGCCCATCGGCTCTGGAGTTCTGAAGTGGGAATGGTGGCTCCCACTGGCTGGAGGATGCCCATGAAAGCCAGTGTTGGCTTCTCTAGCTGAGGAGGAAAGACAGCTTAAACATGGAGCGCTGGCTGTCCAGGATTGCCAGATCACCCTCCAAGAAAGGGAAAGAGAAAGTGTAGCCTGTGGCAAAGATAACAGTATCAACGTTCTCAGTACCACGCTCAAAGACGGCTGATGTCTCAGTGAACTCCTTCACATTCGGTTTCACCAGCACTCTTCCAGAAATTATGAGATTTGGCAGATCTTTACTGAAAGTAGCCTGAGGGCTGAGAAATCTGCAAAAGGAGTATAATATCAAGAAGTGAGTATAAATTTTACTCATAAAGAAGTTGTGGTAAGTAAATACTCAAGGAACCACTACAGTGTTTCAACAATTTTAATACTCGTTATGGCCTCCCTAGAAAGGTTATATGGTTTATTGGTTAAGAACTTGATTTCTAGAGTCAGAACTAGATTTCAATACTAGTCCTGCCACTTACTAGCTGTGAGACTTTGGACAAGATATGTAACAGTTCAGCCTCAGTTTCCTAATCTGTAAAACGAATAATAATGTAACAACCAGGTCGATTGTGCTAGTCAGGTGATAATACAAATTAAATATACATTTTAGCTAATGGTATTTTTACCAGAAATAAAATGTTTTGATTTTTAACATATCTATTTGCACTTGAGATTATGTAAAGATTGACAGCAACTGGTCATTACTATTTTTCAAGGGCCTACAAGGTGCAACTTTTTTTGGAAAAATCTGTGCTCAGTGACACACAGACCTTTAAGTTTTCAGCTACAATTTAGTAGCAGGAAGCCATATTCTCAGGTCTACTTTACTATTAATACATATATCTTCCATCTTACGAATAATTTTTCCCTAGGAAAGAATCTATAGTCGCACAACCTAGATCAGTTACTTATGAAGCTACGCATGATTTCCCTTCTAGATGCTTCTTCAAACTAATTTGCTCTGACTGCTTCTCCATTAATTCAGGCTTTTATTCTCTCTTGCATATACATGTATAGCCATGAGCTGAGTAGAGTGAGAAAGGGAGAGGACCAAGAATGGACACATGGATCACACCAAGTTTTAAGTGACAGGTGAAGGAAAAGGACCAAGAAGGAAGATAGAAGAGTGGCCGTAAAGGTGGAGGAACAAGAGCAGGGAGATGTGGGGCTGAGAGGACTGGATAAGGTCAAGGACTGGTTAGGGTATAGGGGGATGACAGTAAAGGTAAGAGGTTGCAATCACAGAATAGGTCCTGGAATGACATCCGGGTGCACTGTAGTTCTGGGTGGTAAGTTCCAGACAAGCATAGCTGCGGATGGCTCGTGTGGAGGAGGACAGGAGGCCAATGCAGCTGAGGAAGTCAGGAGGCTGCACTGCATGAGAATTGGGTGGTCACACACAGACAGACATTGAAAGTGTCCTGGTTGATAGTAGGGCTGAGGGTGACAATGGAATTGTAATTTTGCATTTAGGGAGTGACCAGGAAGTAGCTGACAGATGATAGTGAACAAGAGGCAATAAATGGGGGCATAGTCAGATAGGATGAGTCTCAAGTAAAATAAGTATTTAAGTCTCTACTCTCCCACTCCCCATCCTCCATACGTTTTTCTTAAACCTCAGTAGAATGACCAGGAACTACTGGTAGGAAGAAAATATCTTGGATATTTCCAATCAAAATAAATTCCATCAAGAGTTAGAATGGCACCCTTTAATTCTTATTCCTTACATATAGCTTATAGATTCTGCTGGCTAGTCTAGTTGCTTAAAAATATTGCCTACCTTGCCTACACCAAGGTCACAGGTTCGGATCCCCGAACGAGTTAGCCGCAAAAAAAAACCCAAAACAAAAATATTGTCTACTTGTTTTAAATCCTAGACATTACCTGTGTTGAGGTAGTAGCCCATAGCTGGCATGGTTAAACCTTGCATTCAATTTCTTCTCTGCCTATCTGTTGATCATGAATGTGGGAGAGAATTTTTGGACTATTCTATTATATTGGGTGAAGAGTGTGATATCAAAGGAATTTCCCTTATCCCAAACTGTGTTCCATATCCAAGCACCTCATCTTGTACTGAGGAAAACCTGTAGAAGAGAAGTTGTTTCCAAATAATTTTATTTCTTATTACCCTTATCTCAGAACCTCAGGTGTGTTTTTTCTAAATTGTCGAGTGAATAGGATTAACTTCTCACATCGCCTCCCCCATTCTGCCTGATCCTCTTCCTCCTTTCTCACTCAGTAAGTATTTCTTTTTTTATTTTTTATTTTTATTATTTTTTTTAAAAAGATGACCGGTAAGGGGATCTCAACCCTTGACTTGGTGTTGTCAGCACCACGCTCAGCCAGTGAGCGAACCAGCCATCCCTATATGGGATCCGAACCCGTGGCCTTGGTGTTATCAGCACCGAACTCTCCCGAGTGAGCCACAGGCCGGCCCTCAGTAAGTATTTCTTAGGTATAGTTTCTTAAAGTCTTTTTAATTCAGTTATTGATTCTTGTGGACCTATTTACACTTTAGTGTTTACTGTAGCTGTGCTAGATATCT
>NW_007733669.1:17920-18763 GCF_000696425.1 Galeopterus variegatus | reverse complement strand
GTTATTGATTCTTGTGGACCTATTTACACTTTAGTGTTTACTGTAGCTGTGCTAGATATCTGGAATCTCTCAGGTCTCAGAATATGAAAAAAAGTTAACACACATAAGTTATTATGTTGGGAGCTACAAGTTAGTATCCATGTTCCCTCTCAGCTCTATCATTATATGATTTAGACTTATGGAGAAATATCTGGATGCAAAATCTGGGAAAACAACAAAAATACAATGAGAAAATTCACACTGGGAATTTTTTCACACTTACAAATGGAAAATTCAATGTGAAAAGTGTAAAGTCCATGGAAAATAGATGATACATTTTGAAAAAAAATTTTATTCTCTATTTTTGCATCATTTTACTGAGACTTTAAAAAAAGCTACAAGATTTTTTATGAAAATAAAATTACTAGCTGTGAGATCTTTAACCATAGATATTATGACATTTATTATTGTATTTTGTACACAGTCCTTGGCATGGGTAAGGTAGCCCTCAAAATGGTTTATTGAATATCATCCATACGAAAGACTGTAAGTATTAAAAATGTTGTGTCTTCTTCCTGGAAATCCTGAATTAAAACTGAAAATAATGTGAATGGTGGAAAGTGATCCCTCTATGCTCTTTAGGTGTCAATAACATTCCCTGCAGAAAAAAAATAGCTCCCCTTTTTCTACTCTTCATTTTCTCGCAGTCAGTGCAAGCCCACAGAATTTCTGTCCTATTCCTAGCAACTTATTCATGTATCAGCAGTGCATTTTCACTCATGCTTGTTTATATTTTTCTCTGTTTAACCTAGGTGGGAGCTAAAAAATAAACAAATTAATTCACCCACATACACACACAAAAAA
>NW_007733669.1:15977-17117 GCF_000696425.1 Galeopterus variegatus | reverse complement strand
GGGCCATAATAATCATATACATTGTATATTGACAAAATAAAAATTTAACAAAAAAAAATTTTGTGTTTTTTGTAAAATTCATTTCAGTTTGAAAATTTTTTATTTCTCTAATATACAGCTACATCTAGATAATTGCCAAGATATCTGAAGCCAATGTGATTGCTTTTTTTTATGACTCTAATGCATTATGATGTGGAAGGATATTATTATTTGATTGTCTACATTCTTTCATTCATATACAATCAGAAGAAAAAAATGCCATTGCCAGGTTGGAGAGCTAGCAGGCAAGTTTGGGATATCACTGCTAGGAGAAGTGTAGACTCACTGTGATCCACACTCTGCAGGTATCAAGGTTATACCAAAGAACAGAATCATTTCATAATGCCAAACCTGTTCAGCAACACGACTGATCTCTCCAGCTACATCTGCTCTAGAATTCCTGATGCCAATCACAGCAACTCTCTTCCCCACAAAATTGTCTGGGTGTTTGTATGCCCAATTGTGTAGATACAGACCTCTGAAATTCTTGATCCCTGGGGGGGGAAGGGGTAGAATCCCTCAAATCACAAACAGAAATGGGAAAGGTTGTTTTGCAAAATCTGCTTCTAAACTTGAAGTGTATGTTATTTATTTACTTATTTTTGGCAGGTGGCTTGTATGGGGATCTGAACCCTTGACCTTGGTGTTGTAACACCATGCTCTAGCCAAGTGAGCTAACCGTTAAGTAACTATGTTATTTAAATATCTTCTTTATTGGTTGGTCAGTTGCTGACAATATTATAGAATGAGATTTTCCAAGGGACAGAATAACCAACAGCAATGATGACATGGCTAAGACAATAGATTAAAATCAAAACATAGTAATGTTTCCTTTAAAAAATCCAGTTTTAAATTTGCTCAGTATGATGATTCCTTTCACCTTAGGAGGTTATTGTCTTTTTTTTTTTTTTTTTAACTCTCTACTGGTATGAGGAGCTGTTCTTCTATTTCTGTGATTCTGTACATGGGTTTCAAAAATATGTAAAGATACTTAGTAGTATACAGCAGTGCTGTCCAAAAGAAATTTAATACAAACCACATATGCAATTTTAAAGTTTCTAGTAGCCATGTGAAAACTTATAAAAATGATGTTAATTTTTT